>NC_087153.1:34878021-34913021 GCF_035594125.1 Scylla paramamosain | reverse complement strand
TCAGTAGTAGTAGTAGTAGTAGTAGTAGTAGTAGGAGGAGGAGGAGGAGGAGGAGGAGGAGCAGCGCTGATGGTGATGGTGATGGTGATGGTAGTGGTGGTGGTAGTGGTGGTAGTATAAAAATGAGCCACCAACTGCCTAAAGGCCCTCAATAAGTCACACTCAGCTTAAGTGAGCCGCCAGCTGGCTAAACGCTCAGACAGTTTCAATGACCCATTAGCCAGCTAAAATGAGCCACCAGTTGGCTAAAGGCTCCAGCACATGTAATCAGCCACCAACCAGAAACGAGCCACCATTTTGGCAATATACTGGAAAATCCTTAATTCAATTAATTCAATTTTTTCAGTCTATCCTCTCTAAAATAGTCTGTACCATCACCTCTTCGCCTCTCCATCACGTCACATCCACCACCAAGCCTTCCTCCACCTCTATCAGAGTTTGTCCCCCCCACCACCTCCACCTCACCTTCAGAACAACTCTACCTCCACTCCACTTGGCTGACCTTTCCTCTGCATGTTAAATTGTGTGGCCAAGCAGCTGAAACGAGCCACTGACTGGCTCAAGCATTACATAGCTTACTTAACTTGTTCAAACAGCTGCAATGTGCCTACAGACTGGCTTGTAACAGACCAGTTCACATTGTGCGAAAAAAATAAATAAATAAATAAAATAAATGTGCTTCTAAGTAACCAATACGTGTTCGGTTGATTAATATTATGTCAGAAACAGGAAGATCAATGAAGGATTTCAGAAACAGATAAACAAGGATGAGACACAAAAATCATGGTGGAAGAGCAAAAAGAGACAGGGGCATGAAGGAAAAAAGAAGACAACAGGACACGAAAATCATGGGAAAAGAACAAAAGGTGACGGGGGGAAAAAAGAGAACAAAGTACGGTTTCCTCACCTGGAAGTGATGGCGGCGGCCTGTCCCACACCACTCAGCGTGGAAGACCCCTCACTCCGCACACTCATTCTTCGTTCCTCCTGTTGCTCCTTCTGTTGCTGTCACATTCTTACAAACTTAGGTGCCTTAGTTCATGTATAGTCTTGCACTAGTTGATCCACTCTGGAAATTTACATTGGCAAAGCATTACAGGCAGAAAGGAACACACACACACACACACACAAACACACTTGCTATCCTCGCGTGGCACAGCGGCACTGCCGGACTGCTACGTGTACGGCGATGGTTTTAGACTTAAATTTGAGGTCAGTTTTTTTTTTCAGAATGATTCAATATGACCAAGTGTCATATTTGGTTGGAAGATAAATGACATAGAAATGTATGCTTTACATACTGCAACGCCTGATAATTATTATAACTTTTTTTATTATACAGTATGTAAAATGTATTGTACTCGCAAATAACCTCGATTACAAAAATGAACGAAGGTGGCTATTGATACTTTTCCATTGCCCTCAGCGACAAACGTATGTTTTAACATTATACAATTACAATGCAGTGTACAATACAAACTTAAAACAACTGCTTCAATACTTTAAGATAAAAATAAATAAAATAAATCATAACGCTCAATCAAGCTAACTTTTCTTATACCCTGACAAAAGCCTCTCATGGCCAGAGATTTATCCTGCCTTCAGATCATCTCATTAGTGTTTCCATGAAGCACTCAAGCGGAGTATGACATTAGTGTAGAGGATATGAACATATAGTAATGCATTTGCTATTACTGCTTCCACGGTTAAATTACTAGTCCTGTGTTGTCTGCAGATTTTCTTCTTTCTCCGAGATGTTAACTCTATACAAGAGCCTTAGCTGTCCTTGAATGGGAGGTTCCATTCACACAACCTTACTAACCAGGGTGGAGTTCGTAGAAATAGGCACTATATATCAAGTCAATGACATATTCTAGGTGTGGGTCTGTATTCCTAAACCTCCCAGCATCTCATCTCACTTTCAACAGGCTTCGGTGGCAGTCATTAGTTTTCAAAAGTATTTTCATGATTCTAGTGAATATGATTAATCATCTCTGCCCTTTAAAAATAGTTCTGATAAAAGAACAAACCATCTAATATAGGACATGGACAAATAACAGAAGTAACCACTCGAAACTTGAGTTTGTAAACACTGGGAAATCCCTGTAACTTTCAAGTGAATTTCATGTGTCTGAGGATTAAACTTACAAGAGGACTCTCAAGGTACACTAGTTAGCAATTCAGTCCTTATGATCACCATGGTCCTGCTGGAGTTTAGTTGCTCTTAACTCCGGTGCATTCTTAATCATATAATTCATCTCTTGGCTGCTGAAGGAATGCTGGTTGATACTCTCTGCATGGCAAACCTCCATACCAATATGTTTGCTGAAGGGCATACATTTCTTTTCTATTCTAGATAATTTTTTGGTGTTTTTGAGGAGATACATTTAACTAAGCCCCATCTTCAAGCTCCATGTATGACAGCATTTTGTACTGAAGAGCTTCTCCAAGAAGATATGGATCAAGAGAACAGTTGCAAAAGAAGTTTCCATTCATTCATGTCCTTGCATTTATTCCTGACATATATTAATCTTCTTGTTGTCCTCTTTCCCTTCCTTCTTATTCTAGCACTATGTCCTCTCATTTCAATAGATGTGGTCCTCTTGTCCTTTTGCCTTACTTTATTTCCATGCTTACTTTTTTTCATCACAAGCAATAGAGATTCAACTATTTCCCCCTTTGCACAACACTCACCCATTTCAGCTTCCAAGATTTTGCGAATGCACAACTGAACCATGGTGCTTAAATCCACGTACTACCTCTTTCATTCATCCTAACTTCATGTTTGTTTGGAATCTTACTTTATATGTAATCAAAATCAGGAATTTCACTTTTACTCCATTCAAATATATTCTATTTCTGTTTACATTCCCTTTGAACATAAGCTTGTTACACCCTTTATCAAAGTATTTCCTAATTAAAAAACATGATTTCTTTTTATATTTATTTATAGTTTCAGTAACAAATATTCACTGTTCAAATTATTCAGATAAAAGTTTCAGAAAAAAAATAAAGAAAATATAAATACAATAAGTCCAGTTATCACAGTGGCTCCTTGATTCGAAACTTCCCCTTGAGCTTGTTTGTAGATCGACGGATTTTCCTCCGTTCCTCCTGGTGCTCCTTCTGCTGCTGTCGCATCCTTTCAAACTTGGGTGCCTTCTTAATTACATAGTTCATCTCCCGGCTGCCAAAGGAATGTTGCTTGATGCTTTCCCCAGGGCTGTCCTCCATTCCAAGACGTTCACTTAAGGGCATCCTGTAAGGCAGAACATTGCCGTGTAGCCAGTAAGGAACGGAGACAACACACTCACTGCAGCATCCAAGCTATTCAACCCAATTCACCTAGGCTGGATCCTTGTTTCCATCCAGGAACAATCTTTGAAAGAGTGGTCCCCATCTTTTCCTGCTCTGACATTCTAATATTGTGTGATAAAAACACCACCTACTCTCTTTCTCCCTCCAGTACTGGGCCACTGTTTATCCATTTCACTGGCAGTCTCCTCACATTATGCCCGTGCCCATACACTCCTTTCACAAAGAATCTTTTCCTCATTCTTACCATGCATCCACAGCATTGCAAAATACCATGAGTTACCCATTCATCCTCTCCACAATGTATTCTCTGCTGGTTCACTCATGCAAAAAATTATCATATACATAACCATTGGTCTCTTTATCACCTACTGACAGCACATTATGGTCCTACAATGCAACTCAACTAATTTCCAGTGCAACTTGCTACTCTATTTTGGACTAATCCATGTCATTAGGTAACACAGTTTACCAGCAAAAGAGTGATGATACTATGTAACTCTTGCATTAATGAGATGTAACTCTTGCATTAATGAGATGGATGAGATATGGGTAGAAGTAAAGAATCTTGTATTGCAATGGCATGAGAGGTAGGCATGCTGTGAGCAGGTCTGACAGAGCAGTAATCATGGAAATAACAGTGGATGAAGGCTGGAGATGCAATACTGTAGTGGTGTGTGTGTGTGTGTGTGTGTGTGTGTGTGTGTGTGTGTGTGTGTGTGTGACTTAAGACAGGTCAGTTAAAGGAGAGTTGGTGAGATGATATAGACATTTTTTTGCTTAAACTTGTACATAAAGCCAAGTGTACAGTCAAAGACTGAAGTCATGTCAAGGTTTTGTCCGAATATGAAATGTTACTTGTGGAACATGAAAACCTGAATGCAGTTATAAGCTAGAGGTTGGCAAGCCTGAATCCCTTAAGGTAATATTCAGATAAGGGTTTGAAGCTTCATATCTGCCACTGATGAGATAATGGCTAAAGCAAACAAAGGAGATATTTGTTTCTTGCTGCAATAAAGGACTGCTTTACTTGTGAACTTATTTTTCAGTTTGTATCCTATGATAGATACCCCTAGTGTTGTGTGTCACATGGCAGTCTTATAGTTCAGCAAATATATTAAACCTTACATATGCTTCAGTCATTGCTTCAGAAAGATGAGTGGTTTGAAAAGACACTGAATGTATATGAGAATGCCACACTTGCAAGAATATGAACTGTTATGACACATGAGGTGTGGTGAGTATTAAAGCCCCCGTGGCAGTGCTACCAACTGTTCCTACGACACACAGCAGACAGCACCGTAATGTTAGCCCTTTACCAGAAGTTTTAACCAAAATTCATGACACAACTTTTGTCTTTATACAAGTTACTTATAAAGGTAAAGTGTACCAAGACTCCATCTACCTTTCAATCTACAGTCTGCCACTTAATCCTACAAACTGCCCCCAAAGAGAATAATTGCAACAGAAATCTCCATTTATGTCAGTCTTTGTATTCCTTAATCTTGTCATCCTCCTCTCACACCTCTGTTTCACACATTCCAGCCCTCGATCCTCTCACCACAGCAAGCCATTATCTTCCACCCACCACATCTGTCATACTTGTATATAACTATCTACAGTCTCAATCATTCTGCTTTCTGCCATCTTTTTTTATGTGACCAAATTCCCTCAGGATGCTTCATTTGATCCCCTTAACCATTCCACATTTCATTCTTAACCTTCACTTGACATCATATCCATTAAACACTTTTGTTACTTTCACCATCCATTCTTTGTATACCATAGTCATTTCTGAAGTAACTCTTTCAATTACTTGCATCCTTGATTTTTTTCTTTTATTACACACCCAGGTCTTATTTGCATGGGTGTACAATTATTCAACTGCTATTCTCAGTGAAAAAAATCTGAGTTATATACATTTCCTGCCCTTTCTTAAGTCTGCCTATTCCTCACTGATTCTCATCTTGATCTTATGCCTCTTTTAACTACAATATTTCCACAAAATTTCTCAAGACTACCTCTATAATTCCTACATTCAGTTTTGTACTATATACACTCTTCTATCCAGCCAATCAGTCCCTCCTCTGTGCCTTAACACCTTAGTTGTAATGCCATCAACATTTGTTGTCTTTCTATTTCTCGTTTTTATTTTTCCATTCACCATTAAATGCTTCAGCAACTCTCCCCTTAGATTCCTCTCATATTCTTTAATCATCTAATCATTCAGTCGCAAGTCTTGCATGTCACTCATTTTAGTCTTCATTAGTACAGCAAGGTGATCAGATCCCTCAAATGTATTTTAAATAACTTTTTTTATTCAGTCTTTCCTCCACTAATCAGTCAGTCCTTTCTTATCATCTAAACACACACACACACACACACACACACACACACTTATGTAAACAAGTGTACTTACTTCTCAAGCTTTTTCCTGTTGGTTTTAAGTTCTGTGAGAGAGTTGGCTGATCTGAAGGTGATTTCTTGAGTCTTTGAACTTTGTGGTTTAGGTTCAGGCTTCTTTCCTGGTGATGCCTTAACTTCCTCTATGTTCCTCTTTCTTGGCTTTAATATTTTTCTCTCCAACTCTGCTTCCTGCTTCAGTTTGGAGTCTTCTCTATCCTCCTTCTGCCAGATAAAGGTGCATTTAATGAATTATAATCATCATGGACATGTTCTGTTTAGTAAGGCAAATACTTTATCAATATTATTATCATCAATACCATCTCTACCCTCTTCTCTGACATCCTTTTAGCATTACTTCTACACACCTTTCTGTGTTCTGGTTCCCTGGACATTTTTACACTTGGTTTCTCACAAAATGTTCTGATATCGTGATTTACAAATTTTCACTAATGCTCGACAAGTCACTTAGTTCAACAAGGACATTACAGTGATTGCTTTATTTGTAGTCCTTATTACTTTTGAGTCTAACGCGTCTCTACCACCTATACATACCTACCACTATAATGTGATGTTACTCTCTTTTATTCACTATCTTCCACTTCTCTGAGCCATAAATATCCATCATAATATGAATGATGAAAATGACATTTGAGACAAGCACCTCTTCTAAAAGAAACTGGAGGAACACCTCTTTATTCACATCAATTATAGACCTCTACAGTCAGTGCCAAAAAAAATGACAAAAACATTAAGATGTGATCATGGGGTCAGAGATCGTGACATCAAGAATTTTAAGAGACATATCACAAAGAACACAGTTTTTTTCTCTTACAAATCCTTTGCTGTTAGGCATGGATTAAATTATATTTCTCTTTTCATAATGCTCAAGGTTCACAGAGAAACTTCCTTTCCTCACTCAGGCTTTGCTTTATGCTCGCTGCCATCTTTGAACCTCTTTACCCACTAGCACGCAGTTCTCTCTCCAGTAATACTAATTGTTTCTTTGATGGATTATACTCCTTGGCACAAGGCATTAACAAAATGCTATTTCATCACCAATAATAAGCAGTTTAGCAGCCAGTGGTGAGTGAGATGGAAAAATATGAAACTGTAATTTGAGGAAGTCAACTTGAGAATGCATAAACAAAAAACATCTAGTGAAATAAATACTAAAAACTTTTAATGTGTGAGTGTACCTAAAGCCACTGTCTGTCTTGAGGTGCCACATCAGATATTATCAGTGCTCCACTCTCCTAGGCAACTGGAAAAAAAACAGCTGAATGGTGTGCAGACACTGACACTGACTGAGGATTTTTGTCATCAGTCTTTTTTCCATGATTTCTTAAATTTTGCTGCAACTGCATGTTCTACACAGCGTTGTCACATTCCTACTACACATTCAAACCATCCAGATCTCAAACACACTTTTAAAAATACTGTATTACAACTGGTTTATTTATTTTTATTTTTTTTTGTGACACCCGTATCAATACCCTCTTTCCTCCATATTTTCAGTCTTGACCAAAAAATATATATAACAGCACTTTATATCTCACAAGTAAACAACCAGACTGCAAAGACTCAAGAAAACTGAAACCAAGAAACAGGTTTCCTCATTGAAAAGGTCCACACTGCCACTTTTCCAATTTAGGCTGTGACCTTTTAGTTTCATGATCAATAGCAAAACTGCAGTGTTCTTGTCAGTGAGTTAATGACAGAACCTGGGCATCACATCAGAGCATCTTCTTACCTCTGGTTTGTCGTCCCCAAAATCAGACATGATCGAATCAGAGTCTGAGCTTTCGTCGCCCTCCAAGTCTCCCTGAAATGGAAAGTGCATGAGTGACACAAACAAATAAATGGCAATTGTAACTATGACAAAACAATTATCTTGAAATATATGGATTATTAATAAAGATAAGAAGCCAGTGCAATGTCAGAATTCCTGAAATGACCTTACTGCTAAAGTATGATAGAGACCCAGAAACTAAAGTTACAGTTTCTACTTTATGCCATCCAAATTCTTAATACTAAATCTCACCCGAGCTTCCAGGAAAGCCCGTTCCTCCTCTTCCTCCTCAAGCTTTTGCTTCTTCTTCTTCTTGTCCATTCTGCTGAGCACTGGATTAATCAGCCTGTAGGACAGTAAATAATGCCATTAATACTGTTAATGGAATACAGTGGAAAGAAAGAGCTCATATATATATATATATATATATATATATATATATATATATATATATATATATATATATATGCAAATAAATGATGTTATATTGGTCACTTCACACTAACAAATCCACTTATTGTTAAAGAAAGTTGGTTATAGGACAATGATTTATCCATATATTACATTATGTACAAAGAACCTACTGGTATTCAACAGAATCCTTGTCAATCTGGAAGTCGGTGCTGGAGAAGAGATTGCTGAAGCGGTCATCCTTGAGTAAGGTCTCAGCAGTCTTGGCTCTCTTCTTGTTCTTCTCTTGCTTGTCCTCAAGCAACCTCTCAAACAGGTCACGGTTAATGTTGGGTAGTTTCTGCAATTGAAGGTGCAATGGGATGAACTGATATAGATGATGTAGAGGAAGAGGCTGGTCCCTGGGTTTGCTTCCCTAGTTCTTCAGAACTAAATTCACTTGTATTTGTTAGCCTTTTTTTTCCAATGTTATCTTGTTTTATGCATATATATATTAAGCTTTGGTCCAAAATCTATGATGCCACATCTCTAGTCACAAGCTGGATAATTTAGAATCTGAATAATATACATTGTTAAAGTTTTGCTTTGTCTATTTTTTGTTTTTCTGTTTGTAGGACACCATACAGAGAAGGGCATTCCTAGCCCCTAGCTCCATTCCTTTTAGTCATCTCTTACAAGCAAGGAATACAGTGACAGTATTCTTAGCCCCTTTATGGAGTATGCATGATGTGTGTGAGTGTAAAGTGAAGGTACTAATAGATGAAGGTCACTTGAAAGATGGAAGGTTAGGGTAAAGTAGTGCATGTATAAGAAGAAATGTTAGTATAAGCCAAGTGCTCTAAGAAAGCAAGGAAACTTCTAGATACAGGTGGAGGCTCTTCTGCTGTGGCTAACCCCTTGGGGATGTTCTAGTGTTCATAAACAGAGCAAGGTGTCAAAGAGATGCATAAATGGATAAAAAATTTTCAATCCATGACTTCATCAGTTTTTTAACATAAAAAGAAGTTTCGCCGTTTACCTTAGTTTGAATTCCACGCTGGTTTTCTTCAGATATTTTCTGCTTCACCTTGCGCTTCATGAAGTCATTGTAGTCGAATGGGTTAGCAATGAGTTTGGCCTTGTTGTAGAGCCGCAAATCCATGTAATAGCCGTGCATCACTGCTCGAAGCATGTCTGATCCTGTAAGAGAACCAAGTGGTAAATATCACATATACATATACATGTGTGTGTGTGTGTGTGTGTGTGTGTGTGTGTGTGTGTGTGTGTGTGTGTGTGTGTGTGTGTGTGTGTGTGTAGTCAACCTTCATAGAGCTCTCATTTTCTGAAGGATGTGGTTACCTGTATATCTAAAACAAAAAGTCTTTTCTAAAACCAAATCCTGCCTAAATGATAATCATATTTACCTATGAGGTCATGAAGGCCTAATTGTTTCAGTTCATCCTCAGTGACAAACTTGTAATCATCATACTGGGTTGGTGCTTCCTCCTCCTCCAGCTCCTCAATAAGAGCATCCAGATGGGAACACCATCTAGGAGCTGCACCGAGGCTCTGTATAAGTAGAGATATGATCAGGGTTTGTATAACTTGAGTGTCAAGCATAATATAAACTATCTACCTACATACCAAGTGGACATCCCTAAACAGGGGAATATACAAGGCATACAAACAAGGCATACCCACACACATTAATATTCACATCCATTCTCTCACACTTTAATGTCTAAATCTCTTCGGAGGAAAGGACTAACTATATGAAAAGATATTATGCACTAAATAGAATGGTCAAAGATACTATATTGATTTTTCCTAAATCAAAGAAGTTGCTTGCTTTTTTTGTATTTTGAACTAAATCCTAGACATATTTTTCTCAAATGTCAAGAAGAGTGACTAAGGATAAATAAAAAATAAATAAAATGAAATATGGAGGAAAAATGCAGTTAACAAATTCAGAAGACCATGGATATATCTATTAAAGAAATACAATATTGCAGGGGTGAGTGACAGACTGAAAACAGTCAATTAAAGGAAGGAATGATGAAAATGAAAAGCCTCAACCCACACTGTTTAGTAAACTTGTATGAGTTGATCTTCCCTCTACGAGAAAGCTTCAAGGATGACAAGTGTCCTGTATATAGAGTTAGAAGCTGAAAGGAAGGAAAGAGCTGCAGCATCAAATCTTCTTTTCCACTATGCAGTGTGCTGTGGCACTGCATTCTAGTCTGTCACTGTGTCTCTATCAAGTTTTGTTCACAAATGTCATAGTGATCCCCTGTTGTTGCTACTCACACTGATTGCAAACCATACACCTAAGATCAATAAGATAAAGCACAGTGACAGAAACAATATTTCATAAGTGTCATGTGAATAGGATCTAAGTCTTTGAGGAAATGGGCACATTAAAAAAAAAAAAAAAAAAAAATTATATAAATATTGGAAGCCCAACCAAATACAATGGATCATGCTAAGTTGAAGCAAGTCATCAACAAACTATGAGTACATATGATATATCTGATGCTAAAGACTACTATTTTGTATGAATATGATTCATACAAAAATAGTTTATCACACTCATAGGGGAATCATGAAGATCCTAGACTCATGCATGTACATACTGGCAGGAAGTAAGTCTGCATCTTGGTATCCTCGGTGGCCAAGAAGAGCATGCCAGACTGTGGCACAACACATAGATCATTGTAGTCCACCCCTGACTCAATGCTTGTGTGAGGCTCTCCCTGCAAGAAAAATTTTGATTTTGCAAATACAGACAGAAACCCTCACTTAACAAATTAAGGAGGCTTAATCTGAGGGCAACATATGCATCAATATTTACAGAGTTCAATGAGTGGGTGACTGTAAAATTTGCTGAGCTTTTATGCAATGCAGATAATTCACTTCCAAATACACTGCTACTCTTGCAAACATGTTAAGCTAAGGGCACAAAATCCAGATAAGCTATTTATTTGCAATCTTCTCTAAATTTCAGCTGAGCACTCTCCTATCTTCCAGTCTCCCCTGCTTCCAATATGTGATATAGGGCAAGGATGGTATGCAGTGAGTGAAATCACTCATTTAATGCAGGAAAAAAACAGAAAGAACAGATACTTTTGTTATTTATCATATACTGATCAAAGTAAATAATTTCTCAATTTCAAATGTGTTTGACTACCATACTGTTTCCTTTCTATATTCCTCTTCCCAAATCAATTTGTCCCCCACCCTATCTTCCTCTTCATTTCCACCATCTTCCAGCCTTTCTTTCATGATAGGCATTCATCAAAGGGTAAGCAGCTTATCTGGATAAAATGTTTTGAAGTTTGACCATACTAAAGAGGTAACAGTATATTTTTTAAGTGACTATCTAAAAAAAA
The DNA here is from genome assembly GCF_035594125.1 of Scylla paramamosain. Taxonomy (NCBI): domain Eukaryota; kingdom Metazoa; phylum Arthropoda; class Malacostraca; order Decapoda; family Portunidae; genus Scylla; species Scylla paramamosain. The sequence goes on along the minus strand of NC_087153.1, from coordinate 34,901,732 downwards.
AAAATTACTCTTGCATCTATACTCTTCTATCAGTATCTCAGTAAATATCAGAGTTAAAAAATCTCTTAACCATATTTACTGACTCACTGTAACTCAATGTATCCTCTACACCAACATGTTCACTCTTCACCAAAATGAGGCACAGCAAAAGCAAAGCATATATATGATTGGTGATTAAATTCTTACCGTTGCCTTTTCCCATATCTTGACAACCTTAGAGGACATGGAAAGCACCATGCCAGAGGTGTCATGGAACTCAAGGTCCCGTATTGCATAGCCGTCATTGTGGTCCTTGATGAGAAGTGGCCGATTTGAGCGTATGTCATACAGCAACACCTGAAAATTTCCACAAATGTGATACTGCTTTAAAGACACAAAGCAAACTTATCACCAATCTTTCCTTAGCATCACAGGAATTCTGCTGAGGTTATCTAAAAGTTATCAGGAAATGAGACTGCCACTAACTCAGCTCACAACTGAGAGATCCTGGGTTTGAATTCTGGCCTGGGCAGACAGAATAGGTTTGTTTCATGCTATAGTCCTTGTTCAGCTCAAGTGAAAAAGTATATAATTTACACTAAGGAACTCTGATCCTGCCTTTCTGATAAAAACAAAAGGCTTGAAATCATAGTCTCCTGTGTGTGTAAATTGTATGTATTATGTACCCAGGAGATAAAAAATAATCCATGTCAGACCATGTGGGTCAGAGTAAGTAAGGCTATATGTAAAAGTAAATAAAATAAAATATCCAGTGTAAAGGCAATTTAATAGTTTGCACACACCTGTCCAGTCTGTGTACCAACACCTAAGGTGAGTGCATCACTGTAGGTCAGAGCTGTCACCCCAAGCTGCTTCACAGACCTGAATTCATTAAGCCTGTGGAAAGAAAACAGAGATATAATACATAAAAGCTAGACACAAGAGAAAAATAACACTAAATGCTTCTTCAAAGCAATTCTGTATGCAGATGAGTAAAGTTTGATGTTTTTATCATTTAATGTTATCAAACATTAAATGATTAGAACATCAACTTTAATTTGACTAACTGTGTTGCTACACTGTACCTGCTTGAAAGTCAAAAAGAGTTAACAACAACATTTATTTATTTATTTTTTTAATATAAGAGGGTCATTGACCAAGGGCAAAAAAAAGTTATGAGCAAAAAAAAAAGCCCACTTATTGCCAGTTCCCATAAGATGTCAAATAGGATAAAAAAATAAATAAATACAAAAAATAAATAAATAAAATGAAATAAAAAAATGTTATGGGAGTTATCCAGAGCCACCTGTGCTTACTTGATGACTCCAATGCCATCACTCACAGGTGTCTGAGGCAAATGACAGTAGCCCCTTTTCTGTTCCCTCCTACTTTCTTTATCCTCATTTTCAATCCAAAGGTGAATGTTGCGTTTATGTGCGCAACAACTTAACCTGCTCTCGTGCCCATGTCCTTGAATCTTCCGAGTTTTCCACCGTCTGGCTACAACTACAGAGTCACTCTCAAACTACATTTATCTGTGCTGTATACCTCTCACCTAACTCCTCTGACTATAAAAAATTCTTTGACTACTTAACTTCCAATGTGGAGCACATTCTAACTCTCTTTCCTTTTGCAGATATCTCCATTCTTGGAAACTTCAATGTTCACCACCAGCTTTGGCTTTCCTCTCCCTTCACTGACCATTCTGGTGAACTAGCCTTCAACTTTGCTATCCTCCACAACCTAGAGCAATTGATCAAACACCCTATTTGTATTCCTTACTGTCTTGGAGATACGCCCAACATTCTTGACCTTTTCCTGACCTCTAATCCTTCTGCTTATGCTGTCATCTTCTCTTCTCTGTTGGGCTCCTCTGATCACAATCTCATATCTGTATCTTGTCCTATCACTCCAATCCTTCCTCAGAATCCCCCTTGCTGGCCTAAACCCTCGGAAGGCTTGTGAACCTGATGGGGTCCCTCCTCTTGTTCTTTGAAACTGTGCCTCTGTGCTTGCACTTTGCCTAATCAAACTCTTTCAACTCTGTCTGTCAACATCTACCTTTCCTTCTTGCTGAAAGTTTTCCTACACTCAGCCTGTTCCTAAAAAGGGCGACCATTCTAATTCCACAAACTACCGTCCCATTGCTTTAATTTCCTGCCTATCTAAAGTTTTTGAATCTATCCTCAACAGGAAGATTCTTAAAAAACCTTCTATGGGTTCCATCAAGGCCACTCTACTGGTGATCTGGCTTTCCTTACTGAGTTTCGGTGAAACTTTTGCTGTTGCCTAGGATATATCAAAACCTTTTGATAGAGTCTGGCACAAAGCTTTGATTTCCATACTACCCTCCTATTGCATCTATCCTTCTCTCTGTAACTTCATCTCAAATTTCCTTTCTGACTGTTCTATTGCTGCTGTGGTAGACAGTCACTGTTCTTCTAAATCTAATAACAATGGTGTTCCTCAGGGTTCTGTCCTGTCACCCACTCTTCTTATTATTCATCAATGACCTTCTAAACCAAACTTCCTGTCCAATTCACTCCTACGCTGATGATACCACCCTGCACTTTTCTACGTCTTTTCACAGACATCCAATACTTCAGGAAGTAAACATTTCATGCAGGGAAGCCATAGAATGCCTGACTTCTGATCTTTCTAAAATTTCTGACTGGGGCAGAGCAAACTTGGTATTGTTCAATGCCTCAAAAACTCAATTCCTTCACCTATCAACTTGACACAACCTTCCAGACAACTTTCCCCTCTTCTTCAATGGCACTCAACTGTCCCCCTCTTCTACACTGAACATCCTCGGTCTGTCTTTTACATATAATCTAAACTGGAAACTTTACATCTTATCTGTAGCTAAAACAGCTCCTATAAAGTTAGACATTCTGAGACATCTCCACCAGTTTTTCTCACCCCCTCAGCTGCTAACTCTGTATAAGGGCCTTATCCGTCCATGTATGGAGTATGCTTCACACGTCTGGAGGGGGGATTCCACTCATACCACTCTTCTAGATAGGGTGGAATCAAAAACTTTTCATCTCATCACATTCTTTCTCTCATCGCCGCAATGTTGCATCTCTAGCTATCTTCTACCACTATTTTCATGCTAATTGCTCTTCTGATCTTGCTAACTGCATGTCTCCTCTCCTCCTGCAGCCTCGCTGAACAAGACTTTCTTCTTTCTCTCACCCCTATTCTGTCCACCTCTCTAATGCAAGAGTTAACCAATATTCTCACTCATTCATCCCTTTCTCTGGTAAACTCTGGAACTCCCTGCTTGCTTCTGTATTTCCACCTTCCTATGACTTGAGTTCCTTCAAGAGGGAGGTTTCAAGACACTTATCCTTCAATTTTCTACTACTGTTTTGGACCCTTTTCTAGGACTGGCATCTCAGTGGGCTTTTTTTTTTTATTGGATTTTTGTTGCCCTTGGCCAATGTCTCTCCTGCACACACAAAAAAATAAAAAATAAATAAAAAAATAATACTTCTGCACACCTACATTTTTCCAGCACCTTTTCCCAGCAACAAGATGTCTAAGTGTTATGATCACCTTCATCATTCACCTGTGTCCTGTAAGGTTTCCCTCACTAGACTGGTGACAAAGAGAATACCTGCATGGTTTAATCAGTATGTACTGAGTTCTGTGTCACAAAGTTAATTCAGTACATCTTTTCTGGATAAATAATTTGTCAGCTAAAGATGTTGTGAAGCAGCCATCTTGGCTGTGGGAGCATCTGTCATAAGCTGCTAAGACATGGTAGGCTGGTGTCTGGGAACAGATTAATCAATTTTACACTGATTCCTATGGGGATGATAGTTAAGTTTTTAAGCATTTCAGATTTTGAGCAGCATTCAGGAATGAATTAAGTTCTAGAACCGAGGTTCCACTGTATGTATGTATATATATATATATATATATATATATATATATATATATATATATATATATATATATATATATATATATATATATATATATATATATATATATATATATATATATATATATATATATACTAACCACAAGCACTTTGTTTATATCATCCTAGTTATATCTTTTATGCTACTTATAGACTGTTAAGAAGTCTCTTCTTAATCTATGCCTCTCAAACAAATACATATTTAAAAGCAGCACAAGTTACTTAAGTGGTGACATTAATCCTTTTCAGATTTACATGACATTTGTTGATTGGTGTTTGTATCTTCAATATAAAATCCTGAAGTTTCATTAAGATACAATGATCAGTTTGTTATAAAAAATGTTTCACACACTGAAACCTAAAATAAACAACACTAACACCCTTCATAATATCTTTGCAATTTCTTAATGCATTTTTTTCAAACAAATCTGGATTTGCTGAATACATAAAGCATTCTCTCTGAAAGGAATCTCAGCTAAATGTAACTTCCAGATCTTTTTTTGCCCTCTGATCTCATCAGAGCCATGTTCTTTAATGTGCACCTCTTATATGAATTTTCTCTACCTATGCTAAGTATAATTTGCATTTGTTAACATTGTGCTGCATTTATGTACACACACACACACACACACACACACACACAGTAAGGCATGCATGCACACAGACAAATCCACCTCACTTACTGTACATTCTCTGCAGCCATGTTTGCAGCACAATCTAGAGTGCCAACCCTGTGCCTTGACCGGGGATCCCAGGCCTCCACACGCCCATCCTCAGTACCACAGACAAATAGGTAGTGGCTGGGGTGGAAGGCACACTTATTCACTCCTGTGGTAGCCTCTGTCTGCAGAGAATTGAGGAAACGTCCCTGTTGCAGGTTGAGGCGGTAAATCTCACTCCTGGTGAAAAACAAAACAAATCAATTGTTCTTCATCACTACTTTGAAGGGCAAGTTCCATGTTAGTACTGCAGAGGAAAAAACAGAGGCAGAGAATCATATCACAAATCCTAAAGTCCAAGGCTTATCCAAGATGAAAGGGAAGATATAAAACAGAACCATCAAGGACAATGCTCTTCAAAGGCTTAAGCAATGAACCATGTATGTATAAGAAATTGCAAGTTAGGATGATGTGAATCATAAATCAGATAATATTCTGTTGACATCTGTGACAAACAAAATGAACCTGTTGGTATAATCCATTAGAAGCCAATTGAGGCCTGGTGACTGAGGCCATTTAAATGAAGCTGATATAAAGAATAATAGTTAAACATATGAATGTAATTGGAAGGTTTTGTTTTGTTGATTACTTTTATTTTCTTATGAGAGTTTTGTTCAGATATTTCAATATTTTTTTACTCTAAGTTTCACTTCCCCCTACTTTCCTGAATATTATTTTGTATGCATTAAAAAGAATAACATATAGAAAAACTAAAAAACTAATGAAATCTCAAATCAAAGTATCAGTTTTAATATAAAGAATTCCATGATGAAGATTTTATTTTTTTTACTTGAACTGTCTAATTTTGTAGGCAAGGCACGCATTTTTCCAACTCACCCTGATGCAGCAATGTAAAGGTCACAGGAAGGGTAGTGGTAGGTCAGGTCACGGCCAAACTTTGGGATTCGCATCCTGAACCACCGCCCGGCCTGGCTGTGAAACTCAACATAGCGGTCATCTTGCAGGAACACTAACTGGAAGAAGAAGGTAAATATGGAGAACAAAATGGAAGATTGCCAAGTACTATTGTAAATAGCTGGAATGCAAAATGAGATGTCAAAACAATAAGCAAGTGGTGAATTTTCTATCAGAGTCACATCAAGGAAGTTCTCAGAAGAGGGCAGCAGAACAGACATGTAAAGATATAATCAGACACATGAATCACTTGTGACAGGTGAGCCTTACACATAAGAACATACATCTGGTAATCAATACAAACCTTACTATAATCATCTGAGAGAATGTCAAACTGGATGACCTCTGAATCAAAACACCTTTCAAACTTGAGAGAAAGAGCAGCCACTTCATAACATTTGACTCGCGGCTTGTAGGTCCCAGTAGCTAAAATGTATCGTCCATCAGGGGACACACGAACACAGCCACTCACATCAGGCATGGTGAAGTCCTGGATCAGTTCTATCCTGCGTCGAAGCTCTGGGGAAGAGACAGGACATGAGAGACAGGACATGAGAGAGAGAGAGAGAGAGAGAGAGAGAGAGAGAGAGAGAGAGAGAGAGAGAGAGAGAGAGAGAGAGAGAGAGAGAGAGAGAGAGAGAGAGAGAGAGAGAGAGAGAGAGAGAGAGAGAGAGAGAGAGAGAGAATTTCCATTAAAAGGAATGAAAATAAAATAATTAGTTTTAACTCCAACTATAACATCCACAATGCTCATAACCATTGATTTTCAGCATAACGAGATATTATTCCTGATAATTAACACTATTAAAAGTATAATAGAGTAAAATATGAAGGAGATATATAATAAAGACATGAGACACAGTGCATGTGTCACTGAGTGAGGTGGGTAAACTGCTGGCAAACAGTGTCTAAATCCCTGATTAGTATTCAGGGAATCCCTCAAAATCCCCATCTCATATATTTTCATACACAGCATAAAACACTGAAATAAATCTTCAATACATGTGATACACCTTCTCTACATGTACATTACACATACTCAAAAATATTATTACACACTTAGCACGGTACGGACCGACACCAAAGATGGATCCATTGATAGCAGGATACTCTGTTAGTGTTCCTGTGTGTATTTAGCAAAGCTACACTTGCATGAGTCAAGTGAGTAAATGAAGCAATATACAGTGAGCTAGACTGAAACACAGACAGATTAGATATTAGCTATATTCACTACTTCTCCCATGTGTGTTGGGTCCTATTTGGCACCCTGCACACCAACATGCTTACCAATCCTGCCAAGACCACCGGGTTGTTCAGTATGAAATTCATCTAACCCCACTTTAACAAGACTTTTTTGAGTGTGTGTTTACATTATACATGAAGTAGCATATGTATTAGCCGCATGGTAATATTTATTTAAAAACCTCAAAATCCTAAAATTGGTTGAGAATGTTCCCCATGTGCCTATCACTGTTTCATAATCCCTAAATCTAAGCAACACTGGCAACACTGCTGCAATAGAATGCAAGGGGGTATTGAGGGGTACCTGATAAAGTAACTTTAGTACAGGTTATGCCAAAGCAACAGGTTCATGTTTGGAGGAAAATTCACATTCAAGATGAAAAAAGAAAAAAAGAAAAAAAAAAAAAAAAAAAAAAAAATAACATTCAGATTTTGAAAAATTCATGCTTAGACTTGTTTGTGTTGAGAGGTTCTGCTGAAAATTCCTTACCAACATCTTTTTTTGCCAATCTCCTCCTTTTTCTTTCAGTCAGCCACTGGAATGTAGAAAAAATAAAGCTAATTAGAGGTCTACAGAATAATTTCAATAATAATTCTAAATTGTCTCAGTGAATAAAAACAAAACATGCTCATAAACTGCACCAGTTAATAAAAACTTCACTTAATTACTGGAATTGTGCACCTGTTCTAACTCTTTCCTATCACACTCAGGAGATTCATTCAAACTTAATCCAGTCAACTAATTAGATAAGATGCTGAAATGGCATCCTTAAGAAACTACATTTTTACACTTTCACTGTGGAGGTCTCATCTCATCTTTCTAAGTATACTGGTCATCAGGAGACTATTACCCTGTGCAGCTGTTCCAATTATTGTAAACCAGCCCTATTCTTTAGGGCATTCTTTTATTCTTTCACCAGTCTCAACATGGCTTTTCTTACCCTTCTCATCAGATAGAATTTCTCATTCTGAGTAATTTGAACCCCATATACACCAACCATAAATTATTTATAATGTTGACAGCAATTTTTAAAGATTAATCTTTTTTGGGGGGAAAGCAAGCTCACTCGCTCCTGTGACAACACTCAGAAGTGACACCCACGTGTGTGATGGATAGGTGGGCACTGATCTTCCCCAGTGAAAGTAAGTTTGTGCATGTGTATGTCACATCTGTTGTGCAAGCACAACATTAGCCACAGTGATTTGCTCTTTTGTTTGAGAATGTAGCTGCTGGCAAATTAAAGGTACAGAATTAAATTAGCCAATCATAGCATTTTATTTAATCCTGAGAATGGAAAAGCAGCTCAATCTGAAATATTTCTAAATTATTTTCAATAAGTCAGAGGAAGATGTCTGTCTGCGGTGGGCGTTGCCTAAATTATTTCCAATGCATTACCACATTTTACGAAGATGAAAGAGGTAACAACATTATATTTATTTCTTAGCCTTGCAAGTTAGGTTAGGTTAGTTTGGTTAGGTTAGATTAGCTTAATTATGTTACGTTAAGTTAGTTTAGGTAGTTATGTTAGTTGGGTTAGGTTAGGCTAGGTCACTTTGGTTAGTCTTGTTAGCTTAGATTAGTTTGGTTAAGTTGGGTTAGGTGGTGGTGCATGACAGCCAGTTGGCAGCCATGGGCAAGCAGCAGCCAGTCCTCTTGGGGGAACATTACAAGTGAGTGTTACTGCTATGGTACTTGTGAGAACAAAACTATTTTTTTCTGGTAGATTTTGGTCTGTTTAATCTGCTTTTCATTTTTATCACAAAACAGTTTCTGATGGGGGGTTAAATATTAAAAACTAATGATTTGTGGGAAAAAAAAAAACATGCAGATTTATTTGAAACATTTTGAAAACTATCAGAAAAAATACTTTCATATAGAATAGAGAGGCTGGTGAAAGAGTAAAAAATTACCTTATTTTGACAATATGCAAGTGATTTTACTGAAAAATGGTTACCACAGAAATCCAAAACACATCAGAGTCTTTCAAAATGAGATATGTAGTTCTGTCTTGAAACTGAGATGTTGTCTTCTATAAATTAGGTTAATGGGTGCCTTACTTGCTATTTTCCAGTTATTTTTTTAAGTTAATGAAAAACACATATTTACCAACCAGAAAACTATATGAAGAATCTATTGAACACTGGGTACATATTAACGAGAGTCGCGAAACTCCTGTTAATAATTACCGAATACTTCATTAGCTATTCTCACTCTTGGCAGTACATGTATTAGTTGACTGTGGTCCTATATAGGCTACCACGCATGCGAGAATAACACGTAATAGTCTGGAAGATGTCACACTGGAAGAGTACAGCATTCTCATGGTAGTAATGTGCAGTACAACAGCAACATGTTCATACTCACGTCTGGAAGGCTCTTGCCAGCACTCAAGTTGTACACCTTCACGTTGTTCCTGCCGTCTAGAGCCCTCATCTCGGCGGCTTTTCTTTATACCCACAGTTCAGTTATGTTCCGGTCTTCTTGACTATCTAATCCATGCACTTATTTCTTGCTGATGTTCTTAGTTGTTGAAGAAAAGCGCACACTACTGTAATTCATAGCAGCGTGTGCTGTACCGTGCACGTGTGAGCACCAGCCAATGTTTACAGTCAATGTTGTCATTTCTAACCTGTCTCCCACCTCTCAAATAGCTATATGGGAAATTTAATAAAACCATCCTTGTCACATTTCTAAATAATACGAAATCAAAATGCGTAAAAATGATATACTGTGAAATAAAGAGCCGAAACCAAGGCCGAAATAAGTATAAGTACGAAAGTGAGGTCATGGGGGAGGCGAGGGCCTGTGATAAAAACATCGCGTGACAGGACGCACCACGGAAAGACTAAAGCTTTATTAAACATAATCCTCAGCAGAACAAGAACAAAGGCATGCAACGACAGTAGTAGAAGCAAGAACGTCCTCCCCCTACGTCCGTAACTGAAGACAAGAGAAGTAGAGTGCAGTGACAGCTCACCTGATTGAGGAAGGGGAGGAGGGGCAGGGAGTCACGGTGAGAGCAGCACCACCCGCCACCCTGTCGCTGTCATGCCCCCAACCGAGGACCGCTGGTTAGTGCAACATTGTATTGTCATCGTGATACATACGTTTTTATAGTGTTACCAATAGCGGTGCCTGTTTTTATTGATGTCAGCACGAGTATGTATTTTGTTTTATTTGTATTGCATTTTTATTTATTTATTCTTTTTTCGGAAAAAAAGACATCTTGCTATTTAGAAGATGAAGCAGTGTTATCTTGGTGAATGGGTTTCGCCCGCCACACTCTGGTCTACCTTTTCTGGTGTCTCACCTGTACTCAGGTACAGGATATCCCTCAACTGTCACATAGTCACCAAAATACTGTCATGGAACAAAAGGAAAGAAAAAAAAAAATTCAACACCATTCTGTAGTTGTCACTAGGAATATTTAACAAGAAATTACCTTAAAGGGACATTCACACCTTAAAAAAAAAAAAAAAATAGGAACTAAATAAGACCTTGCATAGTACATATTTTTGAGATCAGTAGGAACTTCAGAATAAGATATTAAATGTTATTGTAATCCAGGATATATGAAATTATATATCAGTATATATATCTGAATTAAAATCACACCTTGGCACAGAGGATTTATTTTCTGCTGATGCAGGTATTTCTTTGTTATTGGGAAACAAAGGCCATCCAAGGATTTTTAGTGCAAGGCTAGTAAAAATTCCCTCTCACAAGGTGTAGATGAAGTGTAGTCATGCAAAATGTAATTCATAATAGTTATGGAGAAATTTTGGATTTATTGTCATAAAACCCAAGAACTTTAATTCACTGAGTTAGATTTTGGCAGCATAAGTAATAAGTAGTTAAAGTCTTGAAGAAACATTTGAGCATAGACAAAAGTTATAAACTTATAGGAATGTATTAAAATTTTAGATGTAAATGGCACAGAGAGGATTACACTGATGGTTTTGCAGCCACATGCCACATATAATATAGCAACACCCACCATGGGTAGCTCAGAGCTGATAGACATCTATCAGATAGGTATGTCATGAATCTTCCTATTGTTACATGTTACTTATTAACTTTGTTATATGTAAAATAATCATTCTTCTTGATATGAAGTGATTGGTTGGCTCATAGCAGCTGATAGACATATATCCCACAGAGAGGACATGTAATTCTTTACCGTTATCACCTCAAGTTTAATGGCAAAAAATAACTATAGAAATGTAGGTTGAGCTCAGGCATATATATATATATATATATATATATATATATATATATATATATATATATATATATATATATATATATATATATACACACATTTTTTTTCTCTTGATTTTTTTATTTATTTTTTATTTGGTTTCCCTAGTCATTTAAGGTAAGAATGAGTGGTTTGGCACTTAGGAATTGTTATCCCAAGTGAATGCCTTTCCTAACCTCATACCTTGGCCAGGATTCAAATTATATGCCTGGGAATCCCTCTGCCCCCAAAGCACATGAGGCACCACTGTACCACAGCAACCCCATTCATTACATGTATATAGTTCAGCAATCAGTCTCCAGCGCCCTGTTTCCCACTCTTTTTACAATGGGGACGCTGAAGAGAATTGTGAATGTGAGGAATGTTATTAAGGAAGCTAAGATTGTTACTACAAGTACATATTATTATCATTCATACTCTGAAATATGCACCAGAGTTGTGGACATAGATTGCAGCACAACAATGCACTTAGTGGTGATGAATTATATAAGAGAAGCATGTGGTCTGTCAAGATGGAATGCAGAGAGCAGTATGAATGTGTATGAGAATTTTGGTGTAGGTGCAACTGCAAAGGCAATATACTGTGGAGTAGTTGGGTGGGTAAGCATGGTGCAATGAGCTGGTTCAGACATGCGGCAAGAATCAATGGGAAAAGAGGATGTGCAAAAGTAAAGCTAAGGAGCAAAATGTGAGAGGGATGCCTCCAGTAAAGAAGTAAAACAAAGTGAATAAGTAGTGGAAGGAGAGAAATGATGAATGTGACATTGGCCACACTACAAGGGAATTCTAAAATAGGGAAGATGGAAACTTTTGTCATAGGCATTTCTTTAATTAAGGAAAGTCCTGAAAGAGAGAAGTGGTGTGAGAAAGCAGAGACAATGGTAAAATGTGCATTATTTTTTTTATTTTACACAGTATCACATATCTTGATTGTTTTTCTCATCTAAGTGAAGATATCAAATAATGCATCTAACTTGGTAAAATAGAGGCTATTTGTTGCAGATCAGGTTTATCAATTTGTTCTATATGGATTTTATCTCTTAACTTTTAAGTTGGCATGGCAAGACACTTTGTATATTTCTTGTAATCGAACTACCAGGATTAAATGGAAAAACAGTGGATCCTCAATTTAACAGAAATAGTAAAGGACTTCACAACAGTACTTATTGAGGTCATTCACCTCACACTGTCAGGGACAAACCACCAGTCCAGTAACTTGTGTGTCGTATGAGTATGTATGGCAAGATGTAATTAACAGAAATGTCAAGTGGTGAATTTATCCACATCTCTTTATTACCATTTAATTTGTCTTTTTAAATATATGTATATATATATATATATATATATATATATATATATATATATATATATATATATATATATATATATATATATATATATATATATATATATATATATATATATATATATATATATATATATATATATATATTATTTTATCCTTTCTCAAATTATATACTGTCTTTACAGATGCATGAAGGCTATGCTTCTTTTTCAATACATCTTTAGAAATCCCCAATTGGAAAGAAGTAGATTTCATATATGACATTATTTTTTTCAAACCCATGCTCTCTATAACTCCATGAATATTGTACTAGAACTCTTACTCCTGTTAGTAGAAACCTGATGTTCAGTGTGGTGATACTTAGCTTTAGCTGGCCTTGCATAGCTTTGTTTGAAAATACATTGAATGCAGTTGGTTGTCTACAACCCACAAAGTCATCTTGGGTTTAGATAAGACTAATCAGATACTATTCTATAAGTTGTGACTTAAGCACCATCACCATGCTGATGAAACCATGGACCACAGTGTTTTGGGGAAAATATTCAATAAAATTTTGAATTGTTGCTAAGAATGATTGAGGAATAAAGTTTGTTAGAATAGAGAAAGCAAAAAAGGCATCCAGCGTATCACATTAACACTTGTTGAAATCCATTTTATGTAATTAGGTATACGCTGTTAGGAATTTGTGAACTATTGTATGAGAATGCCCCAAATCACATTATGTCATCTAAATGTCTTGCAAAGTAAGACTAACACGAGTGTTATGGAATATTTCAATGGATTTTTCCTTATCACTTAAAATTAAATAGATTGTATAATATAAAAGAACCATTCCAAGCTACAGTAATAGGATCATTGCCATTAGTTCCCAGGAATTTTATGTAGCTATTTATTTGTTATTACCCTTGCATTCCTATAATTTTTATGCACCTAACAAGTGGCATGTTTGTGTGTGTGTGTGTGTGTGTGTGTGTGTGTGTGTGTGTGTGTGTGTGTAGGTTGGTTGACTTCAATGCAGTGGAAGGATTGGTGCGGGAGTTGACGGAGACTGTCACAAAGAGGCGGCAGGTGTCTGTGGGGACCGTACAGCATGCACTACTCTCCAACAAGTTGAGGACAGCCATCCCACAGGTGAGACAGAGTTAACTGGGAAGAGGTTGGCATAAAAAAGGAAGTAAGACATAGCAGAGATACAGAGAGAAAGAAAAAAAAATCTTGTAAGATATGAGGATGAGTAGTATGTATTGTATTGTGTAAATAGGAAAGTAAGATATGGGAGAGATGTAGAAGGGAGGAATATGGCACATTACCTTCCTGCATCTCCCTACACCTCCATTTGTCCAGCCTGGGGTGCAGCATCACTCATCCCCTAATCCCCCACACTACCTTCCCACCCTCCCTACACCAACCCCCAACACTTCCTTCCTGCAACCCCCTTACACCTCCATCTGTCCAACCTGGGGTGTAGCATCACTTATCACCCAACCCACCACACTACCTTCCTGCACTCCCCCTACACTTCCATCTGCCCAGCCTGGGGTGCTGCATCACTCATCCCCCAACCTCCCACACTGCCTTCCTGCATCCCTCCTACACTTCCATTTGTCCAGCCTGGGGTGCAGCATCACTCATCTCCCAACCCACCACACTATCTTCCTGCACTTCTACACCTCCATCTGTCCCACTTCAGGTGCAGCATCACTCATCTCCCAACCCACCACACTATCTTCCTGCACTTCTCCTACACCTCCATCAATCCTGTTTCAGGTGCAGCATCACTCATCTCCCAACCCCCCACACTACCTTCCTGCACCCTTCTTACACCTCCATCTGTCCAGCCTGGGGTGCAGCATCACTCATCCCCCAACTCCCCACACTACCTTCCTGCAGTGCCCCTACCCCTCCATCTGTCCAGCCTGGGAGGTTATTTCATAAAACTTTTAATGATTTGCCTCTTAATTATCATGGTGTGAATATATTGATACCATGGTTATTATTTTTATTAAAAATATTTATTTGTATATAGTCACATGTTTGTAAGCATATTACTCTGAAGAAATGTATATTGCTCTGTGGGAATCTTTGAGAAAGTGAAGTTTAGAAATTATGTATTAGAAAGTATGGAAGATTATGTGTATGTTTTACTTGTTGGTTGTCACTGACAGCTCATAGCTATGGTTTCTGGTTTAATGCATGTGTGATATATTTTAGTCAGCAACATCTGATGTGTTTTTATATTAACAGTAGTGTGGAGTTAGAAAGTAGTATTTCTTACATAGCATGAATAAGTAACTGTTTTATGTGTGTATTCCAAGCCTAAGTTTGTTGTAGTGGCTGATATTTGCATGTAAGCATATGACCCTACTTGATATTCATTACAGGAATACTTAGGATGCTTGTGAAAGGAAAAGTAAGGAACACTAGTTACACATGCATCAGAATGATGCTGAGTTAGTCAATTTGTATGAAACACTCAGTACAAAAATGTATTAGTGATACTTTTCTTCTTCTTTGCAGGTGGATACACAAGTCAGTGACCTGATCACTCGTCTTGACTCATGGGAGCTGCGTAACCTTACCCCACAAGAGAGGGAGAGGAGACTCCGGCTGTGCGAGAGACTCAAGAGTACAGTCAAGAAGGCACACATGGACTTCACTGAGTGAGCATTGAGGTCACAGTGTTTTGGACAAGAAAAGAATAAGCAGGTGGCTGTTAAACATGGTTAAGGTTGTGCTAGTAAACTCTTGGTATTCAAGTCCTGTTCTCTGATTCATAATATGTTTTTTTTTGCACATGCACAGACTTATGGCAATTACTTCCTCTTAGTATGATAAAAGAAAATGTGCATGCACAGTCATATGGGACCTAGGGCTTCTAATGTGAGAGAGTAAAAGGTAATCCTAAAGCTATAAACTCAGAAGTAAAATGAGTTACAATTTATGGTCCATGGGAACTGTCATGTAATAAGAATTCAGTCAGTCAGTGTCCACAGATGTAATTTTGCTAGGCGTGGGTGAGAAAAATAAGACTTGTTCAGTTAAAAGTTAATAATGAAAACAACCCATGGTACAGTTAAAAAGATTTGTGAAACAAGAGGTCAGAGAGGAATGCAAGAAATGACATATGAAGAAATTTATAGTTGTAGCTGCAGATTTCACAGTAGCTGTTCTTTTTAGAAGTAGTACTGAAAAATACTGGGAGGATTGGGGAAAGATTTTACATGTACATTTTACTTTGAGATCTCTCTCTCAGTGACTGTAAGTGACTGTACAATGTAGGTGAATGAAAACAAAAGTGCAGATAAATTAGGTGAATTAATATATATTATCTGCTTTATTATTTGATTGCTGAATATGATCATGGTTTATGGATGACTACATAATGATTATTTCAAATGAGGAGTATGAGAATATTTGTGAAAAAAGAAATCTGGTGGACTTAATTCAATTATATTACATTTCAGAAAAAAGGAACCTGGTGGGGCACCTCAGGGTGCAGGGTGGGGCTGGGGTGTGGAGGAGGAGGAAGGGGAGGACACCAGGCACCTCACCACCAGCCAGATGAGAGAGGAGCAGCAGCGCCTCATCCAAGGTGAGGGATTCCTCTAATGGTGCCTAGACAGTCTAAGCCATCAAGAGAGAGAGAGAGAGAGAGAGAGAGAGAGAGAGAGAGAGAGAGAGAGATCCAGCAGAGGGTTAGTATACAGGTGATAAGTAGATGACCAGAGGGTAATGATGTGTTAATGTCTAACCATCAATGATCAAGTAATCCTAATTTGTATTTTGTTGCTTCATCATCAGTATTATACTTTCCACTGAAGAAAGAAGAGCAGAAGCTCCTTTATTTATTTATTCATTTATTTTATTTAAATAAATAAATAAATAATTTTCAATTATTCATTCTTTTGTCTCCATAACTCACACATTATGTCTGCCTTACCTGAAAAGCTGGGGTGTGCTGGACCCCTTAGCCTAAGAGTGGAATGCTGGCCCTATTTGTTTTCCAAAATAAAAAATTTTCTTGGAAAAAAAAAAATTGCAATGTAAGTTGGTAATGCAACCTGACAGAGATAAAAACAACAGAAATAATACTTCAATCTTCCTCAAAATTAATATTCCCTCACCTGCTTTTCCATTCCTGTTTAAACATACTACTGTAATTACCACCAAATATTAGTCTGTTAAAAGGTGTGGCCATGCAGATGAAACCCTTGTTGTATATCTCCTCTCAGAGCAAGACCGGGGCCTGGAGGCCTTGTCCACTGTTGTGTCACACCAGCGAAGGATTGCATCAGCCATTGGTACTGAGGTGGAGCAGCAGAATGGTGAGCAAACAGTGAATGTATATACTGGTATGCATGTATATCCATTCATGTATTTTAGGCAATCTTCCTACATCCTGTATGGTATGAGAAGTGTTGGTTATTAAATAAACAAGGAAGTCTTTCAATCTTGTAAAATACTGCAAGAAATCATAGTGGTGGATTAGCTAAGTGCTTTTATTTTATTTTAATTATATTTTTTTTATCTTTTTCCTAATTCCAGCTTCTCTTCACTTTCATTCACTTCCTTCCTTCCTTCCTTTCATCTTTGCTTTCTTCCATACTTTTCTTATGTAGCCATCTCTCATTATACTTTTTAAAATTTATTCATACTTACTATTGCAGGAGTCTTTACTCATGTTACACTTCTGTTTTAATTGAAACTCCCCACATCTAACTGGACTTTAATTCTTAACATTGATCAGCTGACATGGGTTACTTGTTTGTGTAATATTATTTTCTTGTAAATATAAATGGTATACAAATACAGTGACATAAGAATATATATGCATGGAAACTCATACATATATGCGTTAAGTTACTGCATATTACAAAATGACATCTGTTTAAAAGAAATTGTGCTAGCTCAGCAATTTCCACAAGTGGTGGGTGTGTCACTTAACCAAGATTATAACCCTATCCCTTATCATCAGGCTCCATGACTTTCTATGTAGGCACCCCCTGGCAGGCAGTAACCTGCCATTGCCTGTGTCATTGTCTTGCTAAAAATCCAGGTTAAATAAGGCAGCAGGGCATGAGCACCCTTCAAACACACCCTCCGTGACTACATGCCCTTTTGTTACAGGACACGCTACACATCTAGAAGAATCCTCAAAATATTATTCTACTTCCAATAATATGCACCAACTAGTCTTATATTATACTGTAGTAATATAAAATAAGTGTAAATTTACAAAACTAAATTTTAAGCAATTATAAATGTAACTGGTAAAGTTAACATATACTTAGCAACACTTTAAGCTCCAGATTTAAACTGCACCTGATGGCACTTGTAACTATGGACACTTTCTTCTCTTCATCTCATCCCCCCTTTTTTTCCCTTTCTTTCTTTCTTCTTTCCTCCTATAATTTATTCATCTTCCTTCTTTATGACATTTCTTTCTTGTGTTCTTTTTTTGCATGGTTGCTTGCTCTTCTCTTTATTCCTTCAATCCTTTTCTTTTACCCTTATTTATTTATTTATTTATTTATTTATTTATTTATTTATTTATTTATTTATTTATGTATTTATTTATTCATTTATTTATTTTCCTACTAGTATTCACTATTCCTCCAGAGTTAATGATGCCCTTTAACCTTCCCTTCAGAGATCCTGGATGACATCACGCAGCGCACAGACAACACCAGGAACCGCTTGGTGGACGAGACCGGCAATGTCTCCGTCGTCACCAGGAAGGACCGCACCTGGCGTGAGTACCTGATGGAGGAGGGAAGGTGTGGCAGAGATGGAAGAAAAAGAACAGTAAGACCAAACATGAATACAAAGAATAGAAAGAATGGGGGTAAAGTAAAGAGACATCGATAATTGACTAAAGCATGAAGGGTGGATGGAAATGGGTTATAGTGGAATGGGGATTGACAGGTATGCTTATTTATTTGAGATGCTTAATATGGGATACCAAGCATTATTAATAAAGTTAAAGCAAATGCCATAACTTCAGGATTCATTACTTTAATGTTATTATATTATTTTATTTATTTATTTATTTATTTATTTATTTTATTTTATTTATTTATTTTTTTTTTTTCTTTTGTTCATGTTGCTCTTAAGCCAGTGGAGCATACTTTTCAGCGTAAATGTTTTAGGACCAGGGCATTAGATGGATAGATAGACAGATGATGATTATGTTTATAATATATATATATATATATATATATATATATATATATATATATATATATATATATATATATATATATATATATATATATATATATATATATATATATATATATATATATATATATATATATATATATATATATACTGCAGATGGTTATGATAGCCATGGGATCAGTATTAAGTATTTGTACTGGTAGTAATGATAACATTTAAAATAGTGCTCAGTAAGATTATAAATTCACTAGACTTTCATTCCTTTTGTCCTCAGCATACTGGTTGGTGATAGTATTGCTCTTCGTGGCCATCATTATTGTGGTGGTGTGGTAGACGAACCTTCCCTCTCCTGCTGCCCTAAGCCCTCCCTGTGGAATGCTTCATGAGGGAGGGAGTAGGGAAATAAGAGTTACCACTGCATTCATCCTTCATTTTCACATATCCTCCTCCTCCAGCATTCCAGGATCCACTTTTAAGACTGTGAGTGGAGACATGATGTAGCCTGGTATGTATTTTTCTTGTTAAAGAGAAAGAGATGTGGTCATGTCTGTCCATTTTCCTTTCTCTTTCTTATACTGTGTACCTCCTTGCCTCCTGGAATTCTTTCCCCACAATCTTATTTCCCATCCTCATACATTGAAATATCAGTGTGCATGTTGCTCCTGCACACTCAGGAATATGGGTGTCACTTAAGGGTCCAATATCCTGCATTACACAAATATCAGACAACTTCTCATCACTTAATTTTGTGGCAAGACTTGGAGTTTACAGCATCTCACTTACATTGGAACACATCTACCATACCGAGTGTCTCGCTTATCTTATAAAAGTAAATTTTCATAATTTCACATTAGGCTGAGTGATCTTCCCTCTGCATCTTGCTATCATTTCTGTTATTGATTTTTAACATTACAACTTTGAGTATCTGATCTTTTATCCAGTGTGACATCTTGCCTATTCTACACTCTTCCTGTTGAAAAGACATTAGGAATTCCAGGCAACAAAATTTACTTGGTCATTGTCAGACTTACACACTACAGAGTTCTTTGAACAACAGTAATGAATATACTTATGTGATAATGTATGTTTAATCCATATTAAAAGTCATACAGCATTTATCAAGGCTACTCTTTCCTATACACACTCTCAGAGTTAGCAGAGCAGAAAAGGTTAGAGATTTCTCAGTGCCTCTTATATCATTCCCCAAAACATGTCAGGTGGAGTGCTCCTTTAAGCTTGTTGGTCATGTTTATATGACTGGTGGATGAACCTCTCAAGCATGGTAAGAGGTTTGCTTTCTGTACTGGTGTCAGTCTCCTGCAAACTGTGGTCACCAAGAGTTGAGCTGGTGCAGAACTCATGTCCCTTGTCTCTTCTCCCCTCTGGTGCAGCAGTTGATTAATACATTCATTATGTTTTTTGTCACCTTTCCAAATTTCTACATGTAAAATATTTCCTTTAACAATATTTGTTAGTCTTTCCCAAAGCTACTTAAAAAAAAATAATAAAAAAATATTATATATATATATATATATATATATATATATATATATATATATATATATATATATATATATATATATATATATATATATATATATATATATATATATATATATATACACATATGAATGGGAAGATAATAATAGTATAATATTGTTAATTTTTCAGAAAAAAAATGTGAAAACAAACACTATTTATGTTGACTAGTCCATGTGACTTTTGATATGTGCCACATCTATAATGCTTGTTCCACTCTGCACCTGTCTTGTGTTTGAATGGCTAATACCTTGATATTAGTATTGTCTTATTAATATTATTAAAAATCAGCTTAGGACAAGGTTAATTGATAAAGTTATTGAAAATATCTTAAATATGAAAAAAATTTGAGAAGTGGCAAGAGTAGCTTGAGTGTACTAATTCTCTGCTCCTCTGAAAGGGAAGGGGAGGCTGGGGGTGTGACTTCTAGATCAGGCTAGCCTGTGGTAACTATAATTTCAGTTACCTCATCATGTGAAGATGACTGTCACTGCAAATTCACTCAGATAATGTGTACATAGGGCATTTTCATATTGTAACAGTTTGATAGTTACTCTGATACATAATTTCATCAGTTTTGATTTTTTTCTTTTTGCCAGGTGGAAAACAAAATATGTGTATTTTTTGCTGTACATATTTGTGCTTGAATTGATTTTCATGTAGTTTTTCATTATTATTGCCCAAAACAAGACAATCATTGCAGATTATGTGTAATCTTTTGCAGACTGATGTGTGTGTGTGTGTGTGTGTATGGCAACATGAAAATATGAATGAACTCTAGATCTGATGTTTTAAGGACCTACTGGAGACTTGTATCTGTTGATATTTTTTTATTAATAGTACATGGTACATAATTTTGTATTCCACTACTACTACTACTACTACTACTACTACTACTACTACTACTACTACTACTACTACTACTACTACTACTACTACTACTACTACTACTACTACTACTATTATTATTATTGTTATTATTATTATATTTTTATAAGTCACAGTCACTATTATTGATTTTCATAAAATAACCTCATCCAGGCTGACAGTGTTGTTACTTCACTCAGCAGCCATACACATATGAATCATGGCTACTTCAACTTTTTATATATGCTATTTGTGTGATTGTCTTGGTATTCATATTTGTTAAGGATTTCTTTTAAATCAACATACACACCTCCTTTGTATCACATATTTTTCTAGTCTGTGTCCAATTATCTGTATATATATATGGGGAAAATTTATATTATTATTATTATTATTATTATTATTATCATTATTATTATTATTATTATTATTATTAATATTTTGTGTGTGTGTGTGTGTGTGTGTGTGTGTGTGTGTGTGTGTGTGTGTGTGTGTGTGTGTGTGTGTGTGTGTGTGTGTGTGTGCATACTTTTATACTTCAGAAAACATTCACAGTACAGTAATAATGAAAGAAGTCCTGCAATGAGGGTGATATTCAGGGAGGTAATCAGGACAGGTCTCCCTTCCACAAGTGTCTGCACCTCAGCCACTACATGCTGGGGTGGTGGTGAGGCTGGCTCTTGGCACACTGGCAGGGAAAGTATCACTTTGCATTGTATGAATATTTGTACTTTATATTATTGCTGTTTTGTATTGTGCCATTTGTGATAGGCACTCACTTTTATCCTTTTGTTTTCATGCCCAGACTTTAGGTCATGTTGATTTTGATGTATTAGTAGTGTTGTCTAATTTTATATTGTGTTCTGCCATCCATATTTAGAACCAGGAAACACCATGAAGTAAGTAAAAATCGTTGTTACTTGTGTACCTGAGAATGTATCATATTTTCATAATGCATATCAGTACTTTCCCTACTCATGCTCTTGAAATGGTGTGCTCACTCTCAGCTTCAGGGTACAGATTGTATTGTATTTTTTTATTTATTTATTTATTTTTTAAATGAGAAGATGAAGAGAAAGAGAAACTGCATTGCAAACCACAAAATGGCAGTTCAACCAGTTTGCTTGCTTCTCAAACTTTACAGAGGATACCAGAGTAACCTTTCAGTATTCATCCTGCAATTCCATTTTTCTCCCTCTTTAATATGCTCAAGTTTTCAGGTTATTATGTATATGCAAAAAATTAGTTCACATGTGCATCAGAGGGTAGTATGCATGTGAGATCACACACACACACACACACACACACACACACACACACACACACACACACACACACACACACACACACACACAGTTTTGAGAACAATTCACTATTATTAAGGTCATTTTAATTTTATTTTCTTGTTCCACGGGTAGGTTGACGGCAATGTGGTGATACTTGTATGCTGCTGCCTTTTGTATGATTAAACAAGATTGCATGATTCTATGTTTCCATTTCTTTCACTAGTAGTAGGAGGGACAGTAGTAATTGAATAGCTATAGCAGCAGCAGCAGCAGCAGAGACAAAGTGACTAGATCAATAATACATCAGTAGCCAAAGGTTATGAGAGGGAATGGAGTGTGACAGGATATTCCCATAGATTGAAAGGGTAACAACATTAATGAGGATGATGTGAAGTCCTTCTCATCAGCCATAGTGTTTCTATGATGGTGAATATTGACTCTCTCCTCTTCCTCTTTCTTCCTTCTTTTCTTCCTTCCCTCTTTCATTCAGCCATAGTAAAAGAACAGTCAAGACCAATCAGAATTCACTTGGGCTTTCATCTCTTGTGGCCTGACTGGTAACATGTCAGCCTTGTGTTTCTGTGAGTGTCCTGACAGGTCTGATCCTCAATGAAAGTTTCTCATGACAAATTTATCCTGTCTTCCTATCCATTTCTAAATGTTTGCATGGTGCTCCAAAGCTGGATAAAACAGTAATGTTATGTAATGAGGATCCGTACATAGTTCTTAGCTTGTGAGCAGTGCCAATTTAGCCTATAGGGATTGTACCTCGGTTTTGATAACTAGAAAAAAAAATAATAATGAAATATGCGGTGTGAAACCCTTATACTCTCTCTTTTTTTTTTTTTCTCTCTCTCTCTCTCTCTCTCTCTCTCTCTCTCTCTCTCTCTCTCTCTCTCTCTCTCTCTCTCTCTCTCTCTCTCTCTCTCTCTCTCTCTCTCTCTCATCTATCTATCTATCTATCTATATAGGTATCTGAAAATAATTCTCAGATTTCATAAATTTTCGACTCCAACTGTAGTGAAAAAAAAAGTCCTGTTTTGAAAACCTGCCTGGGTAATAATGCTCAAGACTAGTACCATCTGTCTCTAAAATTTTAGAATGATTGATAAAGAAAATCTAATAAACTATCTAGGGAAGAGAAACATTATAAATTTGACACAATTTAGACATCACGATACTTTTCGAATATTAATCCAGGGCCCATATTTTGAAACAGGACTATTTTGAAAGGCCACATAGGTAATTAACCATGTTTTCACAAGTATTTCTTACTAATGATGCGGGTTCCTTGTTATATTATCACAAAAAATATGAAAATAAGACCACAGAGGTAATCAGCCAGGTTCCCATCAATGCTTTTCCTACTGACATACAGAATCCTCGTTAAACTATCAATAAAAAATAAAAAAAAAAAACTTTCCCCACTGATATGGGGAATCCTCGTTAAACTTACCACTAGAATCGTAAAAAAAAAAAAAACTT
>NC_087153.1:34863021-34873021 GCF_035594125.1 Scylla paramamosain | reverse complement strand
TAAGGAAATGGAGAAGAGGAGAGGAGAGAATAGTAAGATTTTAGAAGAAATTATAGAAGAAGAGAAGAAAGAGGAAAAAAAATGATAAAATGCAGAAATAAGGTAGAAGCGAAGGAAAGGAAGGTATAAAAATAATGAAAAACGAAGAAATTATGGTACGAAGCAAAGTATGAAAGAGAGAGAGAGAGAGAGAGAGAGAGAGAGAGAGAGAGAGAGAGAGAGAGAGAGAGAGAGAGAGAGAAGGAAGAAAGGGTTGAGGTGATGACGGTTTGGGAGGAGGAGGTAGAGGTGTGAAGGAAGAGAAAGGATGAAATGAGAAGACGGAGAATGAAAGGAGACTGGATAGATGGAGGGAGAAAGAAGAGAAAAGAAGAGAAGAGAAGAGAAGAGTGTGCGTCGAGAGATCAATTATTTCTGTTTGGGGAAAGTGGTGGTGGTGGTGGTGGTGTGTGTGTGTGTGTGTGTGTGTGTGTGTAACTGGATTTGTCTATCTGTTTAGCTATTTTGGTGATATGAAAACTCTCTCTCTCTCTCTCTCTCTCTCTCTCTCTCTCTCTCTCTCTCTCTCTCTCTCTCTCTCTCTCTCTGGAATGGTATGCAAGCCTCTTTTTTTCTCTCTCTCAATGTCACTTTCCTTGACATGCCTCCATTTGCGTTAGAGAGAGAGAGAGAGAGAGAGAGAGAGAGAGAGAGAGAGAGAGAGAGAGAGAGAGAGAGAGAGAGAGAGAGTGCGAGGGGGAGGAGGACGACGGAGACCAGAAACAAGGCACCAAGTAAGAAAAATAGAGTAAGAGGAAGCTGGCATGTAGGATACCAATATAGCAGGAAGTACCCCCCAACCCCCGCCCCCATGCTTTGTGTTCTCTCGGTGCTCAGATCAGCTTGTCCTGTTCACCTGTGTCGTTATATGTTTAGTACAGCTATATTGACAACGCCTCCCTTACCTTTAGCTTCACTTTACTTTATCTTTCTTTATCCATCCGTACCTTTAAGTTTTCACGGTTCGTCACTGAAAGAAAGTATGCTGAATTTCACGAGACTTGTACGGGAGGCGGTGGAGACATAGTGCGTGTAGTGAAGTTAGTTATCTTTGGGGATATAATGCTTACCGGAGAGAAGAAGACAGGGAAGAAGAAGAAGGTGATGATGATGATAATGATGATGATGATGATGAAGATGAAGGAAAAAAAAAGAAATGTAGAAAGTAAAGGAACTATATACTGTCTTTATATGTAATATCCTCTTTCATGGTGGATAGTGGTGGTGGTAGTAGTAGTAGTAGTAGTAGTAGTAGTAGTAGTAGTGGTTCATTATAGTTCCCAAAACTCATCTTCGCCTTAACTTCTTTCTCTGCCTTTGTCTATCTTCTTCCTCGTCCTCTTCCTCCTCTCTCTCTCTCTCTCTCTCTCTCTCTCTCTCTCTCTCTCTCTCTCTCTCTCTCTCTCTCTCTCTCTCTCTCTCTCTCTCACCTGGCCGCGTGTCGCACCAACTTTTACAAATTGGATTTACACTGACCTGAGAAAATTTACCTCTCGCCTCGCTTAGTTGCATACACCACCCTCAACCAGACCTCGTTTCCTGTCTATCTATCCGTCCATCCATTTATGTATGTATGTATGTATGTATGTATGTATGTATGTATGTATGTATGTATGTATGTATGTATGTATGTATGTATGTATCTAACTATCTATCTATTGAACCGCTGTTTCTGCTGTCCATCTTTCTGTCAAGGTATCTCTCTGTCCGTTAATTTTTTATGGTGATGGAAAGACTATACAAGGATCTTATCTCTTTTCTTTTCAGAGTCAAGAAGAAAAGAAAAAAACGAACATGATAAATTCAAGGGAAAGACGCGGAAAAAAAAAAATGGAATCGCCCAGAGATTATTTTACAGTATCAGTGCAAGATGTATCGAAAAGTTTCAGTAATTACATGTATGGTATTAATGATCTGTGTGTCTCAAGTAAGGAAGGTGGAAAGAAGGAATTGTTTATTATTTGGGGATTCGATGCCACAAGCCTTTGACTTTTACTATCCTACATCTCTTACTTTAGCTCATGAAAAACAACCTCGTCAGGGTTAACAAGAAGAATTTTGCTTTTATCTGTTCTTCTTTTGTGTTCCTTTGTAAATCATGTGCTTTCACTCAGATAATACCCAGTCATTCTGTACATCCTTGCACACCACACGACTTTACAAAATGGGTAAAAAAAAAAACAAAAAAAAAAAAAAACAAAGTTCCTTTCAGTTCAGTATGCGATTCCGTGACGACACCCAGCAAACTCCCAACACTGGTGCTTCCTGCCACGTGCTGGCTTAATACAAGCACTTCAGCTCTTATCCTCCACTGTGCCTCTGCCTGCACACACCTAAAAATAAATAGATAAATAAATAAATAAATAAATAAATAAATAAAATAAATAAATGAATAAATAAATAAATAAAAGAAAAACCGAGGGAATCACTCTGCTGATGAGTAAGAAGCTTTATCAAAAGTCGTGTCGTGCCACTCATGGAAGTAATTTGTGTTAAATAATTCATGACAGCAATATCGGTATCAACGCCGACTGCCCTTCAGTGCATGCATTATTAAACATAACACTCTCAGAAGGGAATCAACTCGTTGATTCCTTACTGTCCAGTGACAACTCCCTTGCCCACGAGTGTTGTGAAGCAGGATACTGATGACAGGTGCCGTCAAGGAAGGTATAGGGCTATGTAGAATCCTTGATGCCATGCTGCGTGATTCTGTGGTCTTGGTGTAGGGCGAGGGGGCTTGAGGGTTGCCAGCTAAGAACCATCACCAAGAGGACAATTTCGCTAACTTTTTTACATAGTACTTATTTTTTCTGTTCCGGATCTATAATTTTCATCTTCTGGTCATCCAGATGCTCTCATAATTACTCACACTGATGGTCGTAATCAAAATGTTTTTGACTTTGGTATGCTGTCTAATCCATGTGAACTGAAGCCTGTCATATATGAATTAAAAATTACTTAGTACGAGTTGTGTATCATCAACTCAGAGAAATATCAATACTTAATAAATGAAGTCAGGATGAACGTGACTCCATTGATTATATTTTTGATCATAAGTAAGCTGTCAAATGACTGTCATACATGTGGTCGATGAATGTACATACAAAGAAATCTTACTCTGTGGGTAACTACTGACTGGAACAGGTTCGTCTTAGCTCAGCCAACCTTCCGCACGGCTTTGCTATATTGCCTTACTGAAATTCCCTGCAGCATATCATCTTATCAAGGTTCACAGCATTTTGACTACGAGATATACTGCGTTTTTGCAGTCCTGAAGTG
The DNA here is from genome assembly GCF_035594125.1 of Scylla paramamosain. Lineage (NCBI taxonomy): Eukaryota > Metazoa > Arthropoda > Malacostraca > Decapoda > Portunidae > Scylla > Scylla paramamosain. The sequence goes on along the minus strand of NC_087153.1, from coordinate 34,869,700 downwards.
CATAAAACAGTCAAGTCGAACTGTAAGAACCTTGGCAAGTTTCGTGTTAGGCTGATGATTGCTTCATTGTTCCTCGGGTGTGTTGTTCATTAATTAATACCCTTTTTTTCTGAGATTCTTGGGACAATTACTCTTATTTACGTAACCTTTAATCATTATACTGTTTCTCTTGAGAGGCTTGACTGATTCACGTGCTGGACGTCAGTTACTAAATGCTGTAAAATGCGGTGGAATGGGAATGCTAGCGAAGTGGGTAGGTTCAAATAGTTATGGTAGTTAGGCTGTACATTGCCTATCACTCATATAATTTTCACAAGGGCAGTATCATATTTAGTTACCTACTTGGTATATAATACATAAGAATAAGGTGCGTAGTGATGATAAGTTGAATCTATACGTAAACTCTAATCAAAATATATAAAACTTGTAATATTAAGTTGAAGCAATATAAACATGGTAAAAAAAAAAAAAAAAAAAAAAAGAGGCTGCGTATTGATGATGATTAACTTTCATCATGAATAATAAAATGTAAATAACAGAATAACCTGAAAAATAGAACTGATCAGAGATAAACAAGCAATACGTAGCTATGAAGTCAACTGGTAAACAAAACGTACGTCACATAAAGGAAGAAAATAAATAAATAAACAAATAAAATAAAAGTGTTAAAAGCTTTTTAATACAGAGTCGAAAAAAAAAGAAGTGAACTGTAATAGAGAACATAGAGAAAGATTAGAGACAGCAAAAGCAAAGAGTGTAAGACCATAGAAGCGATACAAAGCAAAAACAGGCCACAAGAAGAAGACTACCAGACATGGCCGCGGAAGTGACTTGGTCCAGTGTTTACATTTATATTTCTCTTCTTTTCTCCACTATTCCATCATTCCGGAGCTTCATGGTGAGTATAAGTGATACTTTAAGATCTTATAGTGATATGATGAAGGTGAGATGGTAATTATTGTGTCTCTATTAAGCACCATTCGAGTTTATTGAATTGCAGTGGATGATGTGGACAGTCTTAATGATTTTCAAGGCTATTTTGATGATGTGGTGTGGTTGTGGTATGTAGGAGGGTGTGTGGTGAGGCTGTAGGGAGTGGGAGAGTGTATGGTACGGTTTTAATGCAGTGTAGGGGTAAGTGTACGCTTTTAAAAGACTGCTCATATTTAGTGATATTATTGTATAAGGTGATGTGACTCATGTAGTATTGGTAGGGCGCGGCGAGTTGTGTTAAGTGGTAGGTCTAGTCGTGGGCGGAGTGACGGTCGGTGATGCAGGCGGTGTGTGTGTGTATGTGTGTGTGGAAGTGTGTGTGTGTGTGTGAGGGGGATTGTTGACTCGTCCCCAGCCTTTGCTTAGTTCCTGCTCCTGGAGATGACTTTGGCCTGTGTACAAACTAATGGCGTAATGATGAGTTGAGCTACTAGCGACCAAGCTCTGGTTCACACACACACACTCTCTCTCTCTCTCTCTCTCTCTCTCTCTCTCTCTCTCTCTCTCTCTCTCTCTCTCTCTCTCTCTCTGTCTGATAATTTGTAAAACATATTTAGCATGATTTTGGATTGAAATATTAGGGACATGAATTTCAGCAGCTGGAAGATTAATGTACTGTCTGAGTCACCTGTCTATCCTGGACAGCAAGAGAGCAGGCTGAGTTGAAGCGAGGTTTGCCAGCTTTAGCATCAGAGAAAGTGTATGTTGATTGTATGCCTCCATGCCAGTCACTCACTTCTGTTATGAGCACTGCACAGAAAGATGAACCTTTGACACGGAAACAATAGTTACTCCAAGGAAAATCAGAATAGTACCGTCTCAGATCCTCTCACTTCGTAGACTATTAATGCCAGGAGCACCTCCCCTCTGGTGCGTCCAGGCGGCATTGCAGCATTAAGATGGAGAGAACAGTTTGACATAATAATCTGAATGGTTAAAATTTAGAAAAGGAAAAGGCCAAATAATCATATATATATATATATATATATATATATATATATATATATATATATATATATATATATATATATATATATATATATATATATATATATATATATATATATATATATATATATATATATATATATATATATATATATATATATATATATATATATATATATATATATATATATGTATGTGTGTGTGTGTGTGTGTGTGTGTGTGTGTGTTTCTCTCTCTCTCTCTCTCTCTCTCTCTCTCTCTCTCTCTCTCTCTCTCTCTCTCTCTCTCTCTCTCTCTCTTTCTGTGTGTGTGTATGCGTGTGTGTGTGTGTGTGTGTGTGTGTGTGTGTGTGTGTGTGTGTGTGTGTGTGATTTTCACTACCAATGCCTAATCCTTCCATCGTGACCCACCACAGAAATTATTGTCTTCGTGCCTTTGTCCAGATTACCACTAGTATGGCTTGCCTTTGCTGCAGTTTTTATACATCTCTTGATTAGGTACAATTTTCCTTTTGAATCCAACATATGCATTAAATTCCTTTCGTAACTAACACTCTTGCATGTCTGTCTGTCGTGACTCTCCGTAAACTTATGCCGCTGTCCAGCCAGACTCTCCCTCAGCATGCAGGCTGTCCTTTAGGCTGATGCGTCCTCTGCCTTCACTGTGTCGTCGCCTCGTGCACCGGGTTGATGATGATCAGTGGTGATGGGATTCTGCGTACCCAAGACTTCACTGATAGGTAGTTTTATGCGAGGGATTGACATGAACCTTACTGCCACACCCTCACTGATCCAACCTCACCAACTTCCCCAAACGTTCTCAAATTTATTTTTCTGGTGGGAGGAAACAAAGGCACTCACTGATTTTTATCGTCTTGGTAAAAGAAGACGGGCAGGTTATCTATGATTCACTTCTGGATGAAAGCAACTTATGGCCATTTTTCTTTTTTTTTAGTTTCGTATTTCATTACTTTTTTTTCGAAATTCTTTACTCGCTTTTCTCATTAAAAATGCATCTACTTACAGTACGAAGGTACGTATGTATGTACGTACCGTACCGTACGTATTGTATGTAAGTATTTTTTTCTTTTATGTAGGAGGGGCACCAGCCAAGGGCAAAAAAAAAGTCCAATAAAAAAAAAGGCCCACTGAGATGCCGGTCCCCAATAGGGTTCAAAGCAGTAGTCAAAAATTGAAGGATAAGTGTCTTGAAACCTCCCTCTTGAAGGAGTTCAGGTCATAGGAAGGTGGGAAGCAGGCAGGGAGTTCCAGAGTTTGCCAGAGAAAGGGATGAATGATTGAGAATACTGGTTAACTCTTGCATTAGAGAGGAGGACAGAATAAGGGTGAGAGAGAGAAGAAAGTCTTGTGCAGCGAGGTCGCGGGAGGAGGGGAGACATGCAGTCAGCAAGATCAGAAGAGCAGTTAGCATGGAAATAGCGAAAGAAGATAGCTAGAAATGCAATATTGCTGCGATGAGAAAGAGGCTGAAGACAGGTAGAGGAGAGGAGTTGGTGAGATGAAAAGCTTTTGATTCCACCCTGTCTAGAAGAACGGTATGAGTGGAACCCCCCAGACATGTGAAGCATACTCTATACATGGAAGGATAAAGCCCATGTATACGTGTATGCTGTATGTAAATGTACTATGTATATACATATGTATGTATTTATATGTATATCTGTACTTGTATGTATGTATTCGTGTACGTGAAGACACATCTCAAGTCTCCTATAACGTAACCTTAAATTGTTGTATGTTCTCTTCCTTTCATTTGTGTTTTTTTTTCTTTTTCTTGTCCCCCACCCACTCTTTTTTTTTCCTTGGTTCTGTTTCTTTCCCCTTCGATATCGTCTTCTCCCTGTCTCCGCTTCATTTCATATTTAGAACGAGCTCTTGTCATGGGTGAGCGGGTAGCCTTCTGCTGCCGTCTATCGCGTGCTATCTATCGTGTGCTGTCTGTATTGGGCGTCATGCTTCGTAATATTGTTTCCTTTTATAACCGCGGCGCCGTTGTTATCTCTCTGCGACTGCCGCCCTTCCATCACTTAGAGGAAACTCTCTCCTCATCTCTCAACACAGCATTGCCAAACCTTCGCCTGCGTGAGTCTTGTCTTCTGCTGCACTCTCCTGGACACCTCTGTTAGGAAAGCTGGCCGTTTCTTCTTTCTTGTTCTGTGTCTGTTTCCTTCTAGTGATTATCATCATCGTCATTATTATCGTCATCATTATCATCGTCATCATCACACGTCATTCACCACGTCACTGCAGTCATATATCGGATAGTCTCTCTCTCTCTCTCTCTCTGTCTCTCTGTCTCTCTCTCTCTCTCTCTCTCTCTCTCTCTCTCTCTCTCTCTCTCTCTCTCTCTCATAAAGTATCGATGCTCCCGCGATGATCTTTTAAAACTTTTCTCTCTCTCTCTGCTTTAACAGGCACTTTTCTTTCTCCGGGATAAAAATTCTATATACATTTTATTTTCCGAGCTCCTCCCTCCATTCCACTTGCTCCTTCCTTGCTCTCCGCCTCTCTTCTTGCTTTCTCCACCGCAGTTCTACATAGGTTACTCTCTCTCTCTCTCTCTCTCTCTCTCTCTCTCTCTCTCTCTCTCTCTCTCTCTCTCTCTCTCTCTCTCTCTGCATGTCCAACACTCCCTGCAGTACGGTCACTCTGTTGTTGTTGTTGTTGTTGTTGTTGTTGTTGTTGTTGTTGTTGTTGTTGTTGTTGTTGTTGTTGTTGTTGTCGTCGTAGTTTCCTTATTTTCTTTTCTTCTTCTCCTTTTTCTTCTTTTTCTTCTTTTCCTTTTATCTCTGTACCATGATCCTTAAATAAGCTAAACTGCAGTCATTCCATCTGATTCTCGAGTTTATTCCTCTCTCTCTCTCTCTCTCTCTCTCTCTCTCTCTCTCTCTCTCTCTCTCTCTCTCTCTCTCTCTCTCTCTCTCTCCGTCTAATCACGCAGCGAGCCACATTTCATTCATCCCTTCATTGTCCTGTATGGTCTTCATCTGTCCTTTCATTAGATTATTCTTTGCCACCGGTCCAGCTTCCTTTTGACTAACCATGACCTCCACACACACACACACACACACACACACACACACACACACACACACACACATGCAGCTCCTCCTTCAGGTCCTGCGTTCCTTCAGGCTGTCCATCACGTAATTGAATAGACAAGGGCTCAGTGAGTGTCTGTCCTTAATGTCTTGATTCTATTTATCACCTTAAAACACTGACTCCTACCTGCCTTCCTGTGTTATTTTCCTCTATCACACATTCTCACGCGCTCGCAACGTGTATGGATTTTTATTCTCTACCTCTCACTTGCATTAAGAACTTTCGTCTTGTGCTTCGTGATTCGTAGAAATGTTATAATGGGCACTCTTAATTCTTTCACTGCTAGATTGTCTATTTATTTATTTATTTTTATTTATTTTTTCATAGTCATATACAGCTTGTAAGATGCTTATTGTTTGTACTGCGGTCTGGTATGAAATATTATTGTAGGCAGGAAAGGCCAAATTAGTATTTTTAAATATATTCTTTTCACTCCTGTGTGTCTATGCAAACTTTATTAATTTACTTTACTTATTTACTTATTTTTACGATGTTCTGAATATTACTAAATCATAGTAGTGGAAAGCGTTAAAGATGAATAAACACCATATACAATGCTATTCATTCCACTTCAACACCTGTACAAAGAGTCAATGATGTATAAATAACGCTGGATGAAGCATTTACAAGTACTTTCCTTTATCTAACACTTCCACTATCTTTCTTGCCTCTCCTTAACCTCTCATCTTCCATTTGCTGCACTCGATCGAAGCTGTTTTGAACCACTCATGCTGCCGTCATTCAGGGGCGTGGTCCTCGGGTGTTTCATGGGTGTTGTCCGTAGTAGCGGCCCTCAGTCGTGATTAGCTCAGTAACCGTCGCCTTCCCACGGAGATCAGACGAGGCGAGTCGAGACAAGAGCTCCTTAACATTTTGTATATAAGTTTCAGGTCTCATTTGGCGATATAGTAGCAGTGACCAGCAAACACACACACACACACACACACACACACACACACACACAGTAATACGCTTAGTTATGTAGTATCAGTAATTGCTTCTGAGTAAATATTATCTTCAACAACAACAATAACAAGACACTTCTTGAACCTTGTTTGATTATTTATTTATTTATTTATTTATTTTATTTTTTTTTACTTTGAGGCAGCGTATGGAGTGTTTTTTCTTGACACGTGGAGAGAGAGAGAGAGAGAGAGAGAGAGAGAGAGAGAGAGAGAGAGAGAGAGAGAGAGAGAGAGAGAGAGAGAGAGAGATAATACTGTTTTCTGAGGCCACCTTGCGGACCCCGTCATAAAACTCCCGGAACATTATGATGTCACGGTGGCCTTGGACTACAGCCTTGGTATTGATTTGGGCTAAAGTTTCCACGTGTATAACTGTATGTAGGAACTCTAGTCTACGTCAAGCCTGCCCAGCGTATAGTCAAGGGCAGAAGTAGAGTAACACCCCACTCCCTTCCTCTGTGTTTAGTTTTCCTTCAGTGTCAAGTCCCGTGATTCGCTAAGACCTTATCACTTGTATCACTTGTCAGGCTTTGCAAGGAGAGTGCCAGCAGATCAGAGGACTTACGGTTGAGGGGAGACGGTGAACAGTGAAAGTGGATGCAGCAGGTTTCCCGGCTTCTGAACACGACTCAGTGTGGCTGACTGACTTAA
>NC_087153.1:34830521-34858021 GCF_035594125.1 Scylla paramamosain | reverse complement strand
AAGATATGACTCGATAACCACGATATATTGTACTGATGGCCAAGAGACGGGAAGCGACGGGCGGCCTTGCATGGGTGTGCCAGCTGGTGTTCAAGAAGTTCCGATTTTCTGACCGAATCGTTCATTGGTAGTGTTGATCGGATGATACCAAGGCTTGAGACTGTAATCTTCAGCCAGGTACAGACGAAGACCATAAAAAAGTCCCTCACCTGAGCCGACCCTGCGACGAGGCCTGGGATCTTTCTGGACGACGGCTCAACCAAACTTTCTCGGACAACACACGTACAAACATACTTTGATGAACTCTCCGTGGTTTCAAAACCAGGTATTTACTGGTTGAAGGTATTTGTTACCTAAGGCTTTTCCAGTATTGTCACCGGCAAGTCAAACGCTTTGGTCGCACACATTCCGCCTTTGATGCCACGCGCTAAAATTCACCACTGACAGAAGAGAAGCGAGGCCCAACGCATAACATCTACTTTCGCTCCGATGTTCCGTAGCTTCGTTGCGAGGGCCCTTCCACACTGGAGTTACGTTACGATACTCTGTTCGTGTGTGGGTGGCTTTAGGAACGTTGAGGACGGTGGGTGCGATGAAGAACGCGCCACTTCTTGTTGCTAAATTCAGCGGTAAAGCATTAAACATGAACCTTGCTTATGGAGAGAGACGGAATATTCATCAGGGTGGATGCCATGAAGAACACGCCACTCCTCGCTGCTAAATTAGTGGTGATGAAATGAAACATGAACTTTTCTTCTGAATTATGCAAGGTGAATATAAAAGGCGTGCAATGTTGAATATGTTTGTTGTATCAGTGCATCGAGTGGGGAAGTCTCGCGGAAGTGCACTGAGATAACACAGTATTGCTTTACCTCGCTGTTATTCATGTATTACTTGTTATATATGCACGTTACCATTATTACTTATGCAGTACTACCTGTTCACTTATATGTTTGAAGTAAAGATGTACTAATACCCGCATACGAAGAAGACAATAGTTCAATACGTTGATGCTATTAGTTAATTCCGCATTTGCCTTTGGGAATGCTCTTATCTAGACGCTCCTCTCTCACTGGTTACTCGTCATTTTCTGCTTGCGTATCATCTACATCGTATTTCAACCCCTTCAGTATTTAGAGGCAACTTTCAAATCTCGTAAACCACCAGTTATTAGACAAAAAGAGTAAATTAAGACACGAGTAAAAAAAAAAACAAAAAAAAAAAAAAAAACGCCTAACTTAAGACTATTTCAAATCCCTTCATTGCGAGAAATATCATAAACTTAACTCAACCTGGACCAAAATGATACGGATGCCTTGGTGCTGAGGGAGTGAAGGTGAACTGCGCGTGTTGTGTCTCTCTTCACCACCACCACCACCACCACCAAGACCAGAAGACGCACTTGCTAAATTAAAGGCGTCGAGTGTAGAATTGGATGCGTTTCTTGCTTGCGCTTCTAATTTTGCGGGGAAATGTAAGTTAAGTATTAATCGTTTTACGTGACAATGCTTAACTGGCAATCTGGGTGAGTGAGTGTGTGGGTGTGAGTGCGTGAGTGAGTGACTGACTGACCAATTAACTAACTGACTGACTGACTGACTAATTGACACATGCACTCTCTCTCTCTCTCTCTCTCTCTCTCTCTCTCTCTCTCTCTCTCTCTCTCTCTCTCTCTCTCTCTCTCTCTTCGCTGAGTGCAAATCTCTGTTCAGGGACACTTTAATTGGACCGTCTCTCAGATGTGTGTGTGTGTGTGTGTGTGTGTGTGTGTGTGTGTGTGTGTGTGTGTGTGTGTGTGTGTGTGGGCGTGTGAGTGTGAGTGTGAGTGTGTTGCTTCTCCTTGTCATTAGTCTCTCTCTCTCTCTCTCTCTCTCTCTCTCTCTCTCTCTCTCTCTCTCTCTCTCTCTCTCTCTCTCTCTCTCTCTCTCTCTCATAGCCAATCACGGTGACGAAAAATGTCCAGCCGCCTCACGCCCGTCGACCAATTACGAGAAGAGAAGAGAGAATCCGTCTTCATTTGTTTGCGTTCGTCCCCAGCCAGCCAGCCAGTCCGTGAGAGAGAGAGAGAGAGAGAGAGAGAGAGAGAGAGAGAGAGAGAGAGAGAGAGAGAGAGAGAGAGAGAGAGAGAGAGAGAGACTGTCGTAGAGAGATAAGGGAAAGAGAGAGAGAGAGAGATTCGTTCTTCCTTACAATGACTTCTTATTATGTTACCTGGCCAATGGGAGAGAGAGGAGGAAGGAGGAGGAGGAGGAGGAGGAGGAGGAGGAGGAGGAGGAGGAGGAGGAGGGAGAAGAATAAGTGATGGTGGTCCAGGTAGGTGATGATGGGGAAGAAGTAAAGCAACACCAGAAAGAGAGAGAGAGAGAGAGAGAGAGAGAGAGAGAGAGAGAGAGAGAGAGAGAGAGAGAGAGAGAGAGAGAGAGAGAGAGAGTGATTAAAGGATGGTGTAGGAGATAGGAAGACAGGTAGAATTTCCGGTGAAGTTGGCGAACGAAATCAATTATGGTTACCCTCCTCTTCTTTCTCCTCCTCCTCCTCCTCCTCCTCCTCCTCCTCCTCCTCCTCCTCCTCCTCCTCCTCCTCCTCCTCCTCCTTCCTTTCCTTCGCTCATCCGCTTCCTCCACTTCTTTTTCTATTTCTTCTTTGGTTTCCTCTCCCTCATAATAACTTTCCTCACCAAATCCTTTCATTATCTAAATCACTTTTCATCTTTTTTTCCTCCATACTTTCTTCACTCTTCCCTTTCTTCCTTCCTTCTCTTTGTTTTCTTTCATCTTCCCTGTTTTCTTTTCTCATTCCTTCCCTCGCAAACTCTTCCTTCATTATCTGTATCGCTATTCATCTTTGTCTTCATACTTTCTTCCTACCTTATCTCTCTCTCTCTCTCTCTCTCTCTCTCTCTCTCTCTCTCTCTCTCTCTCTCTCTCTCTCTCTCTCTCTCTCTCTCTCTCTCTCTCTCTCTCTCTCTCTCTCTCTCTCTCTCTCTCTCTCTCTCCACGTTTATTTTCCCTTCCTTTCCTTATGTTACAGCATCTCTCCCTATTTTTATTTTTCATTCTATCTCTTTCCACCTTCCTTATATTTCCTTCCCTTACTTTTTTTTTCCATCTCCACTTATATCCTCCTTTTCTACCTACCATTCATCCACTCATGCATTTTTTTTTTATTTTGCTTTCCCGCTCTTCTTCCACCTCGTTCTTTTTACATCTCCCATCCCATCCCTTCTTTCCACCTAACTTCAGTCCACCTACTTCTCTTTTCCTTTCACTTTTATTCCTCTTTCTCCACTTACATTTACCCCTCCACGTCTATTCTTCTCTTGCTTCCCTTCCCTTCTACCACCTCACTCCATTTAAGTCTCCCATCCACCTTTTCCACCTAGCTTGTATCCACGTCTCTTTTCCTTTATTCTTATTCCCTTTCCTCCACCTGGCCCAATTTATATTCTCCGGGTAACCTTCGATCCACCCACCCCTCCCCTGATCCACTTGAAGACGTCGCTTATAATCCCCTTTGTCCCTCATCCCGATGGACCAAAAGGGGATGAGGTCTTCCCAATTTGTACAGGCCCACTAATATGATCAATATCGGGGGTGGTTCGTTAGCTATACCCTCATCCTACTCTCCTTTCTCTCTCTCTCTCTCTCTCTCTCTCTCTCTCTCTCTCTCTCTCTCTCTCTCTCTCTCTCTCTCTCTCTCTCTCTCTTTCTGTTAGTTTTTTGTACTTGTTTTTTTCTGTTTTATCTATTATATTTTTCCTATTGACAGTCTGTTTTTTTTTCGTTTTCCTTTTAAATTTTCTCTTCTTAGTTTTAGGTTTTGGGTATTTTTTGATACGTCATAACTTGTGTTGTCCTAAGGCTGATGTGTGTGTGTGTGTGTGTGTGTGTGTGTGTGTGTGTGTGTGTGTTATACCTCACCGTGAGAAGAAAAACTGACTAGCATAAGTTGGAGGCACATTTGCAGTGGCCTTATTGAGATGTGTTTTTGAGTTCACGCATAAACATTGCATGGATAACAAATATAGAAACACGAGTATAGGCTGGCTGCCTCACAGTTACAAGCTGACGAGGGGGAGGCAATGTTGGGCGCATCAAGACACTAATACACACACCAATACAACGGACTAATAATAATACATGACTTGGCTTTCCATAACTTGGTAACAACAACATTACAAGTTCGAAGTGTATGGGTGTCAACAAAGACTTTGGTTAATATTCGCTGGCGTGAGTAAGGGAAGGGTCTTGCATTACACCCTGAGCCACTGTCTTCTTGTTAGTGTGTTCTTAATGCATGTAACGAAATACTTATTGGATCAGGTGAGGTAAGGGTGGTGCATTATCTCTCGGGAGACTGTTTTATTTGATTTAATTTTAAGTAAGAAGGAATCTGGCCAATGACAACACAAAAAAAAATGTATAGCGAGATGGGAGTGTTGCATTACTTTTTAGGGATCTGTCTTATTAGTCTCGTCTTCATTTGTGTAGTGAAGAGTGGTGTTGCACTGTCCCATTACGGTAGTCTTTAGTCTTATAGTAAAGTGAGAATTGTGTCTAATTTCTTCGGCACTGAGTCATTCAGCTACTCCTCCTTTAGTGAATAGGTAAGGATTTTGCATTACTTCTTGAACCATTGCCATTATTATTATGGTATTCTTCAGTTACCTAGTATAGTGAGCTGAGAGTCCTGTATCACTTCTGCACCGACTCATTCTAGTATTTCTTATAGCAGTGGAAAGGGTAAAGATCCTGCGCTTCTTCCTTGGGGCGCTATCACACTCTCATTCTGTATAACACAAGATATTTACTGGCTTGTGCTCGAGTCCACCACCACCACCACCACCACCACCACCACCACCACACAAACAAGAACAGCAGCAGCATTCACAATAACACAAAGGTAGTTCGTTATTCAGTGTTTAGTATTATGGGTATTTGTTCGTTCCTTCGTTCATTCGCCAGTAAACTCATTCGTTCGTTCGTATGAGTGTTATAACTTGTGCTGCCAACACACAGACACCGATGGGAGTCACTTTATGTTATACAGTATATATGATAGACTTATAAGGGACAAGAGGTATTGCTGGAAGACAAGAGTGCTCATATTCTCAACTAGTAGCTCGGAACTCCTCCACTTTCTCTGTTTCCTACTCGCATTTAAAAAAAAACTCCATTTGAGCGATTTCTTTTATTTTCTTATTCATTTTATTTATTGATTTATCTATTTGCTATCCTTTTTACTGATCTCCTTAATATATAAAGTTGTAGGCCAATATACTATCACCACCGCTGTGTGTGCCTCCCCTGCCTGCCAAGAATACAACACACTACACACCACGGGGATATTCAATTACTTCAGCAACAGGGCCGGGGCAGTGAAAATGAAGACGATGGAAGGGGTACACGTTTATTTAACTCGTACGTATTCTTTAAACACTGATCTATAGAAACAGAATCAAGAAATCACCTACCGTACATGCTTTTACGTTTTGAACTTAAGTAACTATTTTCATTTGTTTATTTTATTGTATAGTATTTTCTTATGTAAGAGGAGCACTGGCCAAGGGGTGAAAAAAAGGTAAATAAAACAGGCCCTCTAAAGATGCTAGTCCCTGAGAAATAGAGCCAGAAAGATTAACAAAATTTAAAGAAGAGTGTCTTAAGTCCTTCTTAAAAGAGTGTGCCATTATTTTCTTTACTTGTTCTGTCAAAGCGCCAGTGAAAACAAACTAGAGTGTCTGATTTGACCCTTGGGCCGCCAAATGAACAGCAGTGCCATCCATACACCCTTGTATCCCCAAAGGTACTGAGGGTCGACAGAATGAGCTCCTCTCGACAAACAAACTAGATTACCTGATTTGACCCTAGAGGCGCCAATTGAACCGCGGTGCCTTAAATACTCGTACACCATTATACCCCCGAGTTGCTGAGTGTTGACAGAATCAGCTCCCCTAGACAATTACTCCTTTCTTTACCATCCAGGGACTAGTATCGATCTCCTCCCCACTTACCGACTTGTCAGCCTCCTTTCTAATTACCCAGGTTAATTAGATAATGATCACCTGATACCTTTTCCTCCATCCACCCTGTACGCCTCATTCCTTCCACCTCGCCCACTGCAACCCATCACTGTATTACTGTAATCTGTCTCATGTGTGGGCTTGCATCTCATCGTGTATGTGTGTGTGTGTGTGTGTGTGTGTGTGTGTGTGTGTGTGTGTATGTGTGTGTGTGTGTGTGTTGTGTCACTCTCGGAAGGTAATCATAGTCTAGGAATCATTGCGTAAGTCTATGTTTGTATGTATAGTAAGGAATGCTCGCCTTTCCAGCATGTGTGTATGTTATGGATCTATCAGTTATTCAGTTAATCTCTCTCTCTCTCTCTCTCTCTCTGAATACATATATACTGACAACTTAAAAATAAATGTGTGTGTGTGTGTGTGTGTGTGTGTGTGTGTGTGTGTGTGTGTGTGTGGGGCGGTGTGCGCGCGTGCGTGTTTGACCGATCCCGTATAGGTATCAGGTGTACAAAGTGATTAATGAGGTTTTGCACACCTGTGTGTGTACGAGAGAGAGAGAGAGAGAGAGAGAGAGAGAGAGAGAGAGAGAGAGAGAGAGAGAGAGAGAGAGAGAGAGAGAGAGAGAGAGAGAGAGAGAGAGAGAGAGAGAGAGAGAGAGAGAGAGAGAGAGAGAGAGAGAGAGACCTTTGAAGCTGGAATTGGACGTTACTAATGACAGGTCTCCTAATAGTGGAGGATGGAGCTGAAAAATCTATAAAGAAAATGAAAGATGGAAGGGCGGGCAGGCGGAGGAGACAGAGAACCTGGAGCTGGTTTAACATGAAGCAACTCACGACTATTACAAGGAAGTACAAGGAAGGGCTCACTTATAAAGGAAGGCGAGGGTCAGTATATCAATAACATTTTATAAGAAATTAGACGCAATAGAGGGCAATAAGCAGCTATGAATATGAGTAACGTAAGTCAATCAGCAAAAGTGGTTTCAAGGATCATTTTGGAGAGAATAAGGGGACGCGTCGGGAATGAGGCAGCAGAGGTACAATATGGGGTTTAGGGAGGAAAAGGAGGTGATAAAGCCATTGTAATTTTGAGGATGTTAAGTGAAAGAAATATAGAGATGCAGCGATTTTTTTTTTTTTTTTTGTGCTTTATACTTTACAAGAAGGCATTAAATAGAGTTAATTCACATCTTGAAACAAACAAGAGTGAAAAGGAAGGATATGGGAATTATACACAGTTTGTATTGGAATCAGAATAACACGGTAACTGAGAGAGTAGCTGGAGGGAAGAAGACGTGTGCAGGTGTGCGGCAGGGATGTGTTTGATCAAAGGAACTATTGCCCTTATTCAACAAAATGATGATGAACAATATTGGAGGAATGGAAGGGATTAATTGTGGCTGGACAGCGTGTAAACAACATGAGATTGGTGGATGATACAGTTCTGATCGGCGACACGCAAGAGAAGCTACGAGATAATCAGACTCACGATATAAAGAGCGAAGAATGAAGTCTGAGAATTAATGTAGATAAAACAGGGAGAGAGAGAGAAAAAAAAAAGTAAATATATAATGTAAGAGTAAACGGTAAGAATATTAAACAAGCGAGACAATTCTGCTGCTTAGAAAGTTATATCGCAGAGGAAGGAAGAAGTGAAAAGAGAGTTCAGAAGAATAATGGAAGCACAGGAAGCATTTAGGAGGATGAAGAGTGAATAAATAACAGACAACTATCAACTCAGACAAAGCGAAGCCTGGTTAAAACTTCTAAACTACTGGACTAAAGTCTGGGCTGCGCTGCTTTACTGGTGGAAGGCCTAGGCTGTAGAGGGAAGAAGCTGGAGAGAAATGAAATGTGGTGGCGGCTGAGGGTCTTGAAAATAACATGGACAGCGAGACCGGTGGAGGATATTCGGTTGGGCGGCTGCTGCAAATAAGGACTGGGAGATGGGAAATGTGGCAATGTGTGGTCGCCAACGCCTGTAGGAATATGGTATTTTAGTGGGTAAGATATATATATACACCTGCCGACCACCACCATCACAGCTGCCATCGTGTAATTGTCTCATGTTACCTGATGAGCACTAATGAACCCAAGAACCCACAGATGTGTCCTAGTTTCTCGAAATGTAATAAGTGTTAGGATGAGCTAACACCGCCATCTATCGACAAGCTTACGAACTACAGCTTGATCATTGCACCGACATCTTGCTTTAGACTTACGAACTAAATGTAAACTGCGCCCCCTGTTGATATAATTTCGAACTACCATAGTTACGTGACTGCGCTGCGTGTGGTTGTGGATTTTGTGAACCCTTAACGATTGCTTTCACACACGCGAAGCATCTGGAGTATATTTAAGAACCATTTCACGGTGATGGATAGGTATTAGTGAAGCATCTCGTGTGCAAGTGTACTGATAAGACCCCTTGAGTCCAGCAAGCTCACCACTAAACGGTAAGGTTTGCATAAAGACGTACAAACATATCCATCACTCTATAACTTTGTATTACCACTGCTGCAACCTTTACTGAAATTTCCCCATGAGTGCCTTCGTGAGTATACCATTACCTCAGTTTGATAAAGTAGCAATATGTGTGGATTGTATAAGAGGGCATTTTATGAGAAAGGTGGAACGAGTGAGGTGGGTGAGAGTGGTAAAGGTTACAGTGGAAAGGCAGTAAATGGTGAGGTGGTGGCAACACTGTAGACGTGTTGACAGTATTTGGTGCTCCTGGTGGTGCTTGACGGATTATGTGTGGTTAGTGGTGGTATGCTGGTGAAGCTATAGGAGGCACAGGTGGTGGTGATGGTGGTGGTGGAGTGGAGGGGGGTAAGAAGGGGATTATGCAAAGTGAGTCCGTGTTTTGAAGTGGTGGTGATGTGTGGAGCGTGTAGTACATGGTGGTGGTGGTGGTGGTGGTGTGTGTGTGTGTGTAGTGTGTGTCTGTGTGTGTTTAATGTGGCGCAAAATCACTGGGTCCAACTCCACCCTGTACTCTCTCTCTCTCTGATATAGCAAAACCGAACCTCTGGTGGTCTTAACCATTCCTCCTCCTCCTCCTCCTCCTCCTCCTCCTCCTCTTCTCTGCCTTTCTTACCTCTCCTATCTTATTTTTTTTCTATCCATCTCTCTCCCTCTCCTTCTTCCTTCCCTCCTTTGTTTTCTCTCCATATTTACCTTCCTGCCATCATTCCTCATTTCTCATTTCCTGTGTTCGCCGCTTCTCCTCCTCCTCCTCCTCCTCCTCCTCCTCCTTCTCGTCTGACCTGTCGTCGATAAATAAACAGAAAAACGAGAAGGATTGATAGATAATGTACACACGCGCACACACACACACACACACACACACACACACACACACACACACACACACAAGAAAGTGAGTCCGTAGATGGTGCAGTAGACGGATGATCTATCTTTTTAGTTGTATCATCAGGTCGACTGGTTGTCTTTTCCTTGTTGTTGATGTTGTTGTGGTGGTGGTGGTGGTGGTGGTGGTGTGTGTGAGTGTGTGTGTGTGTGTGTGTGTGTGTGTGTGTGTGTGTGTGAAGGAGAAAGGGAGAGAGACAGAGAGAGAGAGAGAGAGAGAGAGAGAGAGAGAGAGAGAGAGAGAGAGAGAGAGAGAGAGAGAGAGAGAGAGAAGAGAGAGAGAGAGAGAGAGAGAGAGAGCTTGAAAACCGAATTTTAATTGGAAAAAAAGATGGATATGAAAGTAACTAATCAGTGGAGAGAGGGAGAGAGAGAGAGAGAGAGAGAGAGAGAGAGAGAGAGAGAGAGAGAGAGAGAGAGAGAGAGAGAGAGAGAGAGAGAGAGAGAGAGAGAGAGGACTCATTAGCAGTGCATGGAATTATTTACCCGATCGATGGAATGCGAAAGTAAATTTTGTTGGTAAAAAAAAAAAAAAAAAACCCTGATAAAAAAAAAAGGGAGATGAAAAAGTTGAAATTGACGTAAGCCTTTGAAGTTATTTGTGTACACGAAGGGTTGATTGACGGCTCAAGTTGTGTTGATTTAATTCTGAATGCAAGGAAAAAAAAATATGCTTCTTTTATCAAACGTATACGTAATCTTTGTTTGCTTCTGTGTTTACCATTATTTTTTTTTCTCTCTTCCTTTCATATATACTCAATTATTCTTCGTGTATTTAATTATTTCCTACATTATTTATTTGCTATGTATTTTTACTTGTTTTATTTTTCTCTTTCTTTATTTGTCTTTCTGTTTTTTTTTTATTTTCTCTTTCTTTATTTATCTTTCTGCTCCGTTCCCACTTTCTTTGGTTTTTCGTCATCACTGTCATTATCATAAGCACCAACACCACCATCAACATCATCTTTTTGCTCCTCCTCCTCTTCCTACTCCTTCTCCTCCTGCTCCTCCTCCTTTTGTTGTTGTTGTTGGTTTTTTTTTTTTTTTTTGTTGTTGGTGGTGGTGGTGATGGTCTTGTTCTCCTTTTCCTCCTTTCTTCTTGTTCTCCTTGTTCTTGTTATTGTTGTTCTTGTTCCTCTTTTTCTATTTTCTCCTTCCTTTTTTTTTTTCTCCACCCGCCTCCTTCTCACTCATAACCATTCAATCACTTATCCCTCTCCTTTTACACACACACGTATATATATTTCTCTCCTCTCCCGTCCCGTTTCGTAATTGCCTCAAATATAATGCTTTTACTTTCCCTTCGCCCCCTTTATGTATTACTTATATACGTATCCATTTATTTAACTATTTACTCTCTTATTCTTTATCGTATTTCTGGCGGTGCACTTCCCGGCCTCGCTATTGGTGGAGGCAGTGAGAGATTGGCGAATCAGGGGCAGGATAGCCGACACTGACCCTCCAATTGTGTTTTCGATACGACCAAAACTTTTAACCCACACACACCCCATTACTCCAGTCTATTCTCTCTCTCTCTCTCTCTCTCTCTCTCTCTCTCTCTCTCTCTCTCTCTCTCTCTCTCTCTCTCTCTCTCTCTCTCATTTATTTGCCTATTAATCTATTTATCCTTCCTCTTCCCATCTTCTTTCACTCTCCACTTATTACATTTCTTCCTATTTCCTCCCTCTTCCTTTCTTTTTTTCCTTCCTATGTAGATTCTTCTCTCTTTTATCTCATTTTTTTCCTCTTACCCTCCCTACTTTGTATTCCTTTTTCTTTATTCGCCTTCTCTCTCTTCCTCTGTCCTCTCTCCCCTTCCGTCACTTTTCTCTCTTTTCTTACGCTCTTTCCCTCTATTTACTTCTTTCTTTTTTTTTCCTTTTTCCATCCTCTCTTTTCTCTCTTTCTTCCTACATTACGCAGTCTTTCCTTCTTTTCCCTCCCTCTCCTCCTCTCCTTCCTTCCCCATCTCCACCTCTCCTTTGTATCATTTCTCTCCTCTTTTCTTTATATTTCCTGCCTTTCCTCTTTTTTTTCCCCTCCTCAAGAAACTGCGTCCTCTTCCGTACCTTTTCTTTCTTTCCTTCATGCATTCCTAATTTTCCTTCTTTGTTCCCTCCTCCCTCTAATGGTCCACCTCCCTTCCTCCTTCCCTCCACACTTTTCCCTTGTTTCCTCCGCCGGTCCATCTTTCTCACCTGCGCAGGTATTGGCTTACCATTGGTCAAGTGTGTGTGTGTGTGTGTGTGTGTGTGTGTGTGTGTGTGTGTGTGTGTGTGTGGGTGGTGGGAGGTGTTCGTAAGCAAAGCAATGAAAGCAGGAAATTGCATGTGAGAGAGAGAGAGAGAGAGAGAGAGAGAGAGAGAGAGAGAGAGAGAGAGAGAGAGAGAGAGAGAGAGAGAGAGAGAGAGAGAGAGAGAGAGTAATTACCTGGAAGGCGTTTAATTAGTCCACACCAGGTTTTTATATTGGTGGAAATTAATGCTCGCCCCTCAAGTCTTGTGTGTATCCATTTGTACTTCTTTTTTTCCTTTCTTCTTCTTCTTTCTTCTTTCTTCTCTTTCTTTCCTTCGTTTTCCTTCTTCGTGTACTGTTTATTTTAATTGTTGTTGTTTGTTTGTTTGTTTGTTTGTTGGTTGGTTTATTTGTTCAGTCGTATCTTATCTTTGGGTTAAGGAATTTTATGTATTCGCCTTTATTAGAGTTATTTTCTGATATTCTACTATTTTTATGCTTGTTGCTTTATCTTCTGTTGCCTTGAGTCTGTTATGTTACATGTGTATAGCAAGGAATACATGAATAAAAGTCCTTGATTAGTTTTATATACAGCTATATTTACATTCACGTCACTCGGGCTACGGGTTAAATGAAATAACGAGTCACACGAATGAGTATAATTTAACTTAGCGAGCAGGCACACAGTCACTCGCTGCACATTTCCACTCGTTACGGGGATGCTTAGAGTAACGAGTTTTACCGACAGAGAGTCACTGTGTGTAAATATGTCGTTTCAGCACACGCGATAATCAGCAAGCGTTGTGTGAACAGTTCGCGATGAAGTCCTTCGTGCGCACACAACACAATGCACGTTGTCTTTTCTTATTCATCATCTTTAATCTTCTTTTCACCTTTTCGCTATTCTTGTTCTATTTTTTTTTTTATTTATTTATTTATTTTTTTTTTTTAGGGTGGCTCTCCTCCTACTAGCTTTTTTTTTTTTCCTCTGCTTCTTTTTAGTACAGTAAAACCGTACAGTGTGAATGTCAGTGAAGTCTATTGAAAACGGTTCACAGGGCGTCCGTGTGGCAGAGATTCACCCCGCCGCATACACTTGTGCTCACTTCACACGAGCGTTTTTTTTTTTTTTTTTTTCGTACGGCAGAATCACAGTACGGGTGAGTCTCTCTCTCTCTCTCTCTCTCTCTCTCTCTCTCTCTCTCTCTCTCTCTCTCTCTCTCTCCTCTCTCTCTCTCTCGTACTGCTTGCCTGTACTAGTGTAGAGGACTTACAAGAAATGGCAGCAGGAACAATAACACTGTATTTTTGCCACACGTTAGTCAGGCTGCCGCGCGATCATCCCTCTCAGGTGCTCCATACACTCCTTAATTAATGTTCCAGAGCGCTCGCCGCCGGACAGTTTAGCAACGCACACTGTCGCACGGGAATTTGGCGGCTCGGACACCGTGTGAACGACTTCATTAGATCTCATTGATTGTAGACCGGACGATTTAGATAGATGCACAGGGAGAAGAAAAAAAAAAAAAAAAAAAAAAAAACGCTCGTAGAAAGCAGGCCTAATTTTTGTTCTTTTGTTCTTGATCTTGTTCGTTGTCATTGTCTTCTTGTTCTTGCTCTTGTTCTTGTTGTTGTTCTTGTTCTTGTTCGTCATCTTCCTCCGTTTCTCCATGATTTTTCACGTCTACATCTTTCATCTCACCGCCTCCTTCATTCCCATCCAAGCTTCAGAATCTTCACCCTAACAACCAACATCCTCACCTCAGTTATTGTTGGCTCGGTGCTTGAAAGACCCACGCAGTTCACTTCACCGCTGAAACATGAGTGGTGGTGACGAGTTTTCCGTGCAGGCGCCGCGGTGTCTGAGATCGAGCGGCGCGAGAACAGTGTGGTAGTGATTGGCAGGCCGATGACAACTCAATGATCTTATACCCTTGTCAGCAGGTCTTCTTCTTCTTCTTCTCTCTCTCTCTCTCTCTCTCTCTCTCTCTCTCTCTCTCTCTCTCTCTCTCTCTCTCTCTCTCTCTCTCTCTCTCTCTCTCTCATATGTTTAATTAGGCAGTAATTCACTTTATTCAGTTTATTTACGCACACATTCGCTTCTCGTATAAAGTCACTTCACGTATGATACATTAACTTCACCCATACGCACAGTACAGTAACGTCACTTCACCTGTAGGGTAACTTCACCTACAGTCACTTCACCTATGTAGTCACTTCACCTACAGAGTCGCTTCACCTATGTAGTCACTAAACACAAATGTCACCCACAATAACTTCACCTATAAGTTACTTCACCCACAATCACTTCACCTGTACAGCCACTTCATATTGTCACTTCAGCCACAGTCACCTCACCTGCACAGTCGACACGTAAACACCTTCATTCGCTTACAGTCATCCACAAGCAGACTTCAATCAGCCAGCACCCTCCTTTCACCTCCATTGTTCGTGTAGTAATAGCTTCGTTGCCGGACACACACACGCTTGGCCACCTGAGAGAGAGAATACATCAAGGTGTGTCCAGGTATTCCAGTGTGATTGTTGGGTCAGTGTTGCGTGAGCGTGAACCAGCATCATCTACACGACCTGGATGGCGCCGTGTACGAGTCTCCTCCAGTTGTTTTTGTTCATTGCATTTTCCTGTGTGATTCCAGTCCTTCTGTCATACCTTAGCATATTTGTTTTTATATCACCAGTTCCGTAATGCATTCTTCTCTGAATTGCTACGGTGGATTAAAACCCAACTAGATATACGGCAAAGTTTTAACATAAGTAATTTCCCCTTCCCCCCCACCCACCACTCCTGAAGAAGCCAAGAGGAAACTAGTCGGGAACAAGCTCATCTCATAACACCTCCACCTCCAACATAAATAGTTTTATTTATTTATTTATTATTTTTTTTAGTCATTTTGGCCGTCTTACTGTCATCTTATGGTATACAACGAATGACCGTATTCCTTAACCCTTTCTCTGTTGGACACTTTTCTATAATACTTTATAACTTTTCAGGTACTTATTTTCATACCGTGTTGATTTTCTTCTCTTACTTTTCATGATCTGTGCATGTGTAATCTTAGAAGAATATTTTTAATTGCAAAGATTTATTTTTTTCATTTATATATATATATATATATATATATATATATATATATATATAATATATATATATATATATATATATATATATATATATATTATATATATATATATATATATATATATATATATATATATATATATATATATTTATTTATTTTTTTTTTTTTTGTAGAAGTGCAGAACTTTGTTTAAAAAATGAAAAAAAAAATCAATATAAAGATTTCCATCTGATAATTGGGATATGTCTCTTACAGAAGAACAGTTGTGCATAAGTAAAATATTGTTTTGACATCATAGGAGTGGTGCGTTACCATATTTCACTTAAAAAAAAAAAGACACCAAAAAACACATTTTTTTCTTATTGTTTTATACCTTTTATATTAGTTTTTTTTTTTTTTTCTATTTTTTGCTTTTCATGATTTATGCAATAAGACACTAAAAACTCACTTTTCTTTATTGATATATACTTTTTATGGTCTCTTACTTTTCATGATTTATGCATCTGTACGTAATCTTAGAGGGAAATGTTTAATTGGAAAACAACAATTTGTAAGATATTCTTTTGACTTCTTAGGAGTGGTGCGTAGATATTAACCATATTTCAATTAAAAAAAAATAAATAAATAAAAAATAAATATGACAACACTAAAAACACATTTTTTTTTTTTATAGATATATACTTTTCATGATTTATGCATCTCCAGTCTTGGAATCTTTTTTAATTGCAAAAAAAAAAAAAAAAATAAATAAATAAATAAATAAAAAAAAATTGCAGGTACCTTAAAAAGGGAAAAAAAAAAAAAAAAAAAAAAAAAAATATATATATATATATATATATATATATATATATATATATATATATATATATATATATATATATATATATCTATCTATCTATCTATCTATCTATCTATCTATCTATCTATCTATCTATCTATCTATCTATATATATATATATATATATATATATATATATATATATATATATATATATATATATTTATTTATTTATTTATAGATAGATAGATAGATAGATAGATAGATAGATAGATAGATAGATAGATAGATAGATAGATAGATAGATAGATAGATAGATAGATACTTTTCATGATTTATGCATCTTTAGTCTTGGGATTTTTTTAATTGCAAAAAAAAAAAAAAATGATAATAGTAATTTTTGTAGAGGTACCTTTAAAATGAAAAAAAAAAGTCTATTTATAAGTTTTCCTTTGGTAATTACGATGTTTTCTTGTTTAAAGAAGAATCATTTTGCATATGCAAAATTTTGTTTTGACTTCTTGGGAGTGGTGCAAATATAATAACCATATTTCGTTTTTTTTTTAATTAAGACACTAAGAACACACTTTTTTTGATTGATATATACTTTATACATTAATATTCTTCTCTTTTCATGATTTGTGCATCTGTGACCTTAGAGGAAAATTTTTGATTGCAAAAATTTTTGAAATTTTTGGACAGGTACAAATCTTTGTTAAAAAAAAAAAAAGTGAAAATTTTTCGATAAAAAATGTTCATATGATAATTGAGATATGTTCCTTACTCAAATACTACTTTATTTGAGAAAATACAAAATTAATTTTTTATTCTTTCTTTGCTGTATCTCTCAGTGCTGATTATATTTTTATGCTCTTCTGAACGTTAACAAAAGACCACCACAGCAGCAAAAGAGTTCAAAGTAAATATATGTAATCCTGGAGGGAGTGTTCTCTAATCTCCGCATATTGCAAACATTATGTACCAATAAATCTGAACCACATTTCTAGAACATATCCGCGTTTACACCAAGCAACGAGCTCATATAGAAGTTACTAGGATGTAGAAGGATATTTTTATCATTCCACTGATAGGGTACCAGGGACTCAGCAACACTGTGGGGAAACTCTGATGAGGACCTGACTAATCACCTCTATGGCCTTTCAGAATTGTGCTTATGAGGGACAAAGGTGTTCAGGAATAGATTTGGTTTAGTATGCACAGATGTATTTGGGTCAGAAGTGGTGATAGTGGTGGTGGTAGTAGTAGTAGTAGTAGTAGTAGTAGTAGTAGTAGTTTTAGTAGTAGTTGTTTTAGTAGTAGTAGTAGTAGTAGTAGTAGTAGAGAGAGAGAGAGAGAGAGAGAGAGAGAGAGAGAGAGAGAGAGAGAGAGAGAGAGAGAGAGAGAAAACGTGTGTGGGAGAGGGGAGACAGGACATTAAAACTCATACAATTTTACTTAATCGTAAATCTTACTTTATTGTGTCATTATCTTACACCATTACTGTCTTAAAATTACTTATTGTTGTGTCTCTTTAACATCATCTTTATTCACTCCATTTTGCCTTACATTTATTCCATCCTTCTCTTCTTCTCCTCCTCCTCCTCCTCCTCCTCCTCTTATCGTCTATAAACATTTAGGGTAGGTTAGTTGTTAGGAGCCTAAAACGGCACTTAAAATTTATGACTAAAAAAACTACTACAGTCTGTTGGGTTTCATCATATATTGGTGACGTGTGTGTGTGTGTGTGTGTGTGTGTGTGTGTGTGTGTGTGTGTGTGTGTGTGTGTGTGTACTAAGGGTGGAATGCTTCGTCTGACAGAGAGAGAGAGAGAGAGAGAGAGAGAGAGAGAGAGAGAGAGAGAGAGAGAGAGAGAGAGAGAGAGAGAGAGAGAGAGAGACTACACGCAAAAAACAAGTAAAGGCTGAGAAAATATTTGTAACAAGCTGAAATTTATATTCGTAAAGAAATATACATAAATACAACATACATACATACGTACCTTCACATCTATCTTATATACATACATAAACATACACTCATACACATAAAGAGGCTCGTAAAACAGGCCACTGAGAGGCAATTCATACACGAATACTGAAAGTGTACAATAAAAAATACACATACACATCTACTAATTGCTATACATAATACACATACATAAGAATGGTAAAATATACACACACGAAAATAATACATAGGAATACATACTACATATACAGAGAAATAGATGATAAAAGAAGACACTGATAGGTAGTTAGATAGAAAGACAGACAGATAGATAGATAGACAGATAGATAGATAGATAGATAGATAGATAGATAAACAAATAGGTAGATAGATAGATAGATGCATACATGAACAAATAGATAGACTAACAGACCGATATATAGACAAACAACAGACAGGAAAACGGACTGACAGATCGACAGATAGATAGATAAACAGATAATGAATAGATGGAGAATATACCAAGTAGATCAAGTGATAGATGGATGGATGGATGGATAGGCAGACGCAGACCGAGGAACAAGGAAGCTTTATTATTGGTTGTAATTAAGGCAGTTTGGTTTCTACTTCCAGACCAGACCAGATCAGCAAAAGACCAGATTGAAGCAGACTAGATCATGATTACACCAGACCACCATACCAATCCTAATTTCAACTAGTACACACAAACTTATATCAGAGTAGACCAGACCGCACCAAACCGACTGAGTGAGGATGCTTTATCAGACCAGACCAACCTACGTAGACCAGACCACACCAGACCAAACTTACTTACAGGCTTCATGACAATGGGAGAAATAGATGAGGAACTGAGATACTATTACTGCTGCTGCTACTGCTACCGCTACTCTTGCTGCTACTACAGGTACTATTTCTACTGGTACGACTACTATTACTGCGTTTCTTCTTCTTCTTCTTCTTCTTCTTCTTCTTCTTCTTCTTCTTTTCTTCTTTTTTTCTTTTTTCTTTTTTCTTTTTTCTTTTTTCTTTTACTACTACTACTACTACTACTACTACTACTACTACTACTACTACTTTTGCTGTTACCACCATTAGTTATAATATCACCAGCACTACTACTAACTCCAACATCAGTACCAATGCTACTACTACTACTACCTACTACTACTACTACTACTACTACTACTACTACTACTACTACTACTACTACTACTACTACTACTATCATCAAAATCCCTACTAGCACAACATTTACATTGTACTATTACTTAGAGGACACTGAAGTAGACAACGTAAAGAACAACATGAGACAATCTCATGACTGTTTCTGGTGCTTTCCTAAGTATTACAGGTCATTCACGTTAAGTTGGCGAATGACATCCTGCCCTCCCCTCCTTATCTCCCTACCTCCTTCCGACGTGTGCAATTCCTAATGTTCTGTTTTGGAGGATGGAGACTGTTGTTAGGAAGAGCTTGCAGTAGTAGTAGTAGTAGTAGTAGTAGTAGTAGTAGTAGTAATAGTAGTAGTAGTAATAGTAGTAGTAGTTAATGGAGTACTTAAGATATTAGACTTTGGTCCTTAATTCTAGGCTGAGATATGCAACTTGTGTTTGTAAGTGTGATTAAGTTGGACCATGGAGCACATACCCAGACTGGCACACAAGTTGACACGCAGACAGACAGACAGACAGACAGACAAACTTCCGCATAGACTGACAGACAGACAGTCAGACAGACGGGCTAAGTAACACGCGGACAGATAGACACCCGGACTGAATCAGACACAGACAACTAACATGGGTAGTTTCAGACACTCAGACACGTGGACAGTCACGGTCATTCTGTTATAAATTCAGTCATACAGTCGAAAACTCATGCAGTCTTTCGTATGTTCAGTCTTAGTCTCACTCATGCAGTCATAAACACACACAGTGAGGCATACAGTCAGGCATACAGTCACACACTGGCAGACAGATTCGAATTGTGACTGTTGGAGGCACTGAGACTCGAGTGGTAAGTGGGCCGCCCCGAGACTGTGTGTTGCCTGAGGAAGGTGTTAGGCTGGCCGCTGTAGTCTGTAGCTTGTACACGGAAGGCTGGCCACTTGTAGACTGCAGCAGGGAGGGAGTGGGTGAGGCAGGCCCTGCTGAATACTCGTGCAGCAGGAAGGGAGTGGATGAGGCAGGTCCTGCTGAAAACCCCTACTGATTCAACAGTAGCAGGAGCAGCACAGACGTCAGCACAGCGGTCACTTGTCGGGTGTCGCGCGTGATGTGTGTCCCTGTGGATATCAACACTGTTAGGACGCACACCCACGAGTCCTGCCCCTGTCACACGCCCACGAGTCCTGCCTCTGTCACACGCCCACGAGTCCTTCCACTGTCCTGCTCACCTATTCCCCTCACCTGTCTCGGGCACCCGCCTTCTAATTCTTACCGTTTTTGTTATATATCAAGTAACATTCCTCGTTACGGGCTAGCAAATCTTGTGGCACGTATCTGTTGTCGTGTATTAAGGACATAAGAACATAAGAAAAGAAGGAAAGCTGCAAGAAGCCGTCAGTTCTACACGTGGCAGTCCCTGTAGGAAACATACCTACGTATTTCTACCCATCATCCCCATCCATAAATTTGTATAATCTTTTTTTTTTTTTAAAGTTTACTCGGCACTAACAACCTGATTATTTAGTCTGTTCAATTAATCTACCACTCTGTTTAGGAATCAATTCTTTCCTGTCCTTTTTGTATATCTAACCTTATCAAGATTATTTTTTTGTCCTATCCTGATTACTGGCCTGTCCTATTCTCACACACCTATCCTGTCCCAACTTATCCCATCACTTTCTGTCCCCCATCAACCCTACACACCTGTACTCTCTTCAGCCACTTCCACACTCCACATACCCGACCTCACAACCTCTCCACACCTGTCCTCAGAACCTCCACACACACCTGGTGTCACCTCACTTCCATCCCCTCACTCCCTCACTACCAGGTCGGCCCTCACCTGTTCTCCCTCTAAATTATTCCACCTGTCTGTTTCACCTGCCGCCGCTCGTCGCCTCTCCTCTCCGCCCATCTCTCCCTCCGTATGTGTGTGCGTGCGTGTGAACGTATGTGCGTGTCTGCGTGCGCGTGTGATATGTACTTCATGTTCGCTGTCTCTCCCTGTCCGTTCCTCTGTCTGCCTTCCCGTCTCACTCCTGTCTCCCCTTAGAAAACGAAGCCTCAAATATAGTAACCTAAGGGGAAACTTCATAATATTCATTGTAAACGGGGTGGGGGGGGAAGCGGAGGTGTGACTTAACCTGGATCTGACTGACTCACTGGCCACAATTTTCCGGACCCGTGTTTTGTTCGCCCTGTCACTCGGGGTTTCAAAAAACATGCCCACGTGTTATTTAGCGCCCCATGAAAGATAACTGACGAGGGGAGGGCCGGGCCGGGGGGTGGTGAAGGAGATTCCCAAGAAGGAAGTTTGATATTCACAAAAACAAAAGGATAATACGTAAAAGGAGCAGTATTTTCCGTGCCACCTCACATTTTCTGGGGGAGAGAGAGAGAGAGAGAGAGAGAGAGAGAGAGAGAGAGAGAGAGAGAGAGAGAGAGAGAGAGAGAGAGAGAGAGAGAGTAAGGAAGAAAAGGTAGAAAACAAGGAAAAATACAATAAAGAAAGGGATGAGAGAGAGAGAGAGAGAGAGAGAGAGAGAGAGAGAGAGAGAGAGAGAGAGAGAGAGAGAGTAGTGGAATTAATAACTTAAAAGAGGGGCTGGGACGCCCAGGAGTGCCCGTGTGCCCGTCTGTCTGTCTGTCCGGCTGATAAAAGATAAAAGGGATTATAATGAAAATTTCTCCTTCCTGTCTCTTCCTCCTCCCTCCCTCTCACCCCATCTCTCTCCCTCCATACCTCCCTTCTCTACCTCCTCCCTCGTTTCCCTTCCTCTTCCTCTCATAACCTCTCTCTCTCCTCTACCTTTCCAGCTCCACTGTCTCTCTTCCTCTATCCCCTTTCTTCCTTCCTTCCCCCCTCATCCTCCTCCTCTTCTCCTCCTCCTTCCCTCCCTTCTTCCCTCCCTTAAAGAGAAAATCTGGGTGAATAGAGTTGACCTTTCGCGGTTATAAGGATTTCTCCTCCCTACCCTCCTCTACCTCCCTCTTTATCCTCCCCTTCCCTCCCTCCTCCCTCTCCTTTATGCGGCTTCCTCCCCCCTTATCCCGCTGTATTTTTCACTGTTTTTCTTCATTTTTCTTTCCCTTTTTCTTTCTTCATCGTGTCGTGGTAATTCAGTCTTTTGTTCCAGTCAATACCTCTCTTCCCTCCCTCTTCCCCCCACCATCTCTCTCTCTCTCTCTCTCTCTCTCTCTCTCTCTCTCTCTCTCTCTCTCTCTCTCTCTCTCTCTCTCTCCTCATTAACAGTGTCAGAGGCAGATCTCTCTCACCGTGGGAGGTGTCAGGGAGAGAGAGAGAGAGAGAGAGAGAGAGAGAGAGAGAGAGAGAGAGAGAGAGAGAGAGAGAGAGAGAGAGAGAGAGAGGGGGATGGTACTAAACAAAACAAGAAAAAGGAAGCGTAAAAACGGAGAAATAAGGTAAAGAATATAAAGAATGCCCTCCCTTCTCTCTCTTCCTCTCCTTCTCTCCTTTGTTCTTCCTCAGGGTAAGGGTGGCGAGGCAAGGGTGTCTCAGCCCTTCACCCTCGCCCTCCTTATTACCTTTCACCACACGCGCAGAAAACGGAGACCTGTGTTCGAAATCCCTCTAAGTCTTCATGTAAGAGAGTAAAAGAGAGAGAGAGAGAGAGAGAGAGAGAGAGAGAGAGAGAGAGAGAGAGAGAGAGAGAGAGAGAGAGAGAGAGAGAGAGAGAGTTAAATGATGATGGTGATGTGATGATAATCGTAGTAGTAGTAGTAGTAGTAGTAGCTCTAGTAATAATAACAATAATAATAATAATAATAATAATAATAATAATAATAATAATAATAATAAAGAAAGAAAAGAACCATCACAGACAATCAGGATTCTATTTCTCTATCTTACGTATTTCTTCCTTTCCCGTGTTTTCTTTTTTCCTCCTCCTCCTCCTCCTCCTTCCTGGCGCAGACGGGGTGAGAGACACCTTAATTCACCTGAGGAGGAGGAGAGAGGAGGAGGGAGGCATCACTCACTCTCTCTCTCTCTCTCTCTCTCTCTCTCTCTCTCTCTCTCTCTCTCTCTCTCTCTCTCTCTCTCTCTCTCTCTCTTTTCCTAATTGAACTTTATCATTAAAGGGAAATAATATATATGTGCCTTGCGAGAGAGAGAGAGAGAGAGAGAGAGAGAGAGAGAGAGAGAGAGAGAGAGAGAGAGAGAGAGAGAGAGAGAGAGAGAGAGAGAGAGAGAGAGAGAGAGAGAGAGAGAGAGAGACAGAGACAGAGAGAGAGAGAGAAACTTGTGCATTTCATCATGCCAAATAAAGATTCTCTCTCTCTCTCTCTCTCTCTCTCTCTCTCTCTCTCTCTCTCTCTCTCTCTCTCTCTCTCTCTCTCTCTCTCTCTCCAACCAATGACGCGATAGACGATAGAAGTGAAAGGAAGGAGGAGGAGGAGGAGGAGGAGGAGGAGGAAAGGACAGGAGACAGAGAGAATGATATGGAGAGAAAGAAGTTATGTGATGGAGGGACACAGTGATAAGAGAGAGAGAGAGAGAGAGAGAGAGAGAGAGAGAGAGAGAGAGAGAGAGAGAGAGAGAGAGAGAGAGAGAGAGAGAGAGAGAGTAAATAAATTAATAAATTGATGTTTAGAATATATATATATATATATATATATATA
The DNA here is from genome assembly GCF_035594125.1 of Scylla paramamosain. Lineage (NCBI taxonomy): Eukaryota > Metazoa > Arthropoda > Malacostraca > Decapoda > Portunidae > Scylla > Scylla paramamosain. The sequence continues at coordinate 34,834,742 of NC_087153.1, read as the reverse complement.
TATATATATATATATATATATATATATATATATATATATATATATATATATATATATATATATATATATATATATATATATATATTTATTTATTTATTTATTTATTTATATATATAATAAATTAATGACTTATAGATCAATATTTATTCGTTAATTTTCTTTTCATTATCAGTTTTATTTATTCCTTTTCTTTAAATTTGCTAACAGTGATGGAAGAAGTGAAGGAAGAAAAAGAAAAGAAGAATGGAAGGAAAAAAAGTTGGTGATTAAGGAAGGAAGTAAGAAAGAAAAGTAAATAAGGAAGGAAGAGAGAAAGAAAGAAAGGAAGAAAGGAAGAAAGGAAGGGAGTAAGGAGAGAGAAGGGAAGGAAGAAAGGAAGCAAAAAGGTAGGAAAGAAAGGAAGGCAGTAAGAAAGTGAGAAAGGAGGGAGGGGAAGGAGGAATAAAAAGGAAGGAATGTAGGAATGAAGGAAGAAAGGTAGGAAGAAAGTATGAAGGTAAATAAGAAAGTAAGGAAGGAAGGAAAGAAGGAAGAAAATTAGACAGTAAGAAGGAAAAAAGAAAGAAAAATAAGGATAAAAGTAAGAAAGGAAGCAAAGAAGGAAGGAAGAAGGAAGGAAGGAAGAAAGAAAGGAAGGAAGGAAGGAAGGGTGGAAATATTCATGCTTCTCTTGTGTCCTCTTTCCAACCTTTACATTCTCCTCTTCATCTATTTTACACCCCCTTTACTTCCTCCTTCCCTCCTCTCTTCCTTTCCTTCCCTCCCTCCTTCTTCCCTCCCATGTTTCCTCTCTTTCATCTCTCTTCCTGCTCTGTTTCCTCCTTATTTCTTTCTTCTTCCCTTCCTTCCTTCTCACGTTTCTTCATCTTTTTCATCCTTACTTCTCTCCTTCCTTCTTCCTTTCATTCTTCCTTACTCACTCTACCTTTTCTATCCTTCCTTGTTGTAATTCCTTCTCTCCTTTTTTTCTCCATCGCTATTCTTTCCTTCTCTTCGTTCAGTTATCTTCTCTTTCCTTCTTGATAACTTTCTCCGCCGCTCTTTTACTTTCTTCTTCACTTCTATGTCTTTTTTTCTTTTCTTCATCTCCTCCTCTTATGCTTATTCTCTTCCTTCCTTCTCTCCTTTTCCTTCCTTCCTTCCTCCCTTTCTGGTGTTCTGTATCATTTTCTTCTTAGTAACCTGCCTCTCCCTCTCTTTCTCTCTCATTTCCATAACTTCCTCATTTTCTTATCCCCTCCTCTTCTCCCATTCTTCTCCCCCGTCCATTCCTTCCTTCCTGCCTTTCCTTCCATTCGTTCTCCTATCTTCTGTCTCCCTCTCCCTTTCTTCTTTGTAACTTGCTCTCCCTATCTTTTTTTTTTCTCTCAATTCTCTAACATTCTCATTTCCTTATCCTTCTCTTCTCCCCTTCTTCCCCCCTTCTCTCCCTTCCTCCCCTTCTTCCAGGCAGGTGAAACAGTAATGACTTTTCAAACTCAATTTTTATAATCTCTCAGGCGATTAAATTCACAATGGGAATAATAGAAGGAGGGAGAAGGAGTGGCTCGAGGAGGGAGGAGGAGCAAGATGGATGGAGAGAGGAGGGAGGGATGGATGGATGGATGGAGGGAGGGAGGGAGGGAGGGACAGGGGATATGGAAAAAGTAAGATGGTAGTAAAATAGGGCAAGAGAGAGAGAGAGAGAGAGAGAGAGAGAGAGAGAGAGAGAGAGAGAGAGAGAGAGAGAGAGAGAGAGAGAGAGAGAGAGAGAGAGAGAGAGAGAGTGGGTCAGGATTAAGAATAGAAGGAGGAGAAAGAGGAGGAGGAAGAGGAGGAGGAGGAGGAGGAGGAGGAAGACTCAGGGTTAAAGAGAGGGAAATGGATTGTCATTTTTCTCCTTCTTCCTTGCCTCTTCCTCCTCCTCCTCCTCCTCCTCCTCCTCCTCCTCCTCCTCCTCCTCCTCCTCCTCCTCCTTCTTCTCTTCCTCTTCCTCTTCCTCTTCATTTTTTCCTTTTGTATTTCCTATTGTACTATTCTTTTTTATTTTCTCTTATATTATCTTCCTCCTCCTCCTCCTCCTCCTCCTCCTCCTTCTCCTCCCCCTCCTCCTCCTCCTCCTCCTCTTTCTTTTCCTCTTTAGGCAGATATATTGGATCTCCACAGGTGGGAGAGAGAGAGAGAGAGAGAGAGAGAGAGAGAGAGAGAGAGAGAGAGAGAGAGAGAGAGAGAGAGAGAGAGAGAGAGAGAGAGAGAGACTACTGATTGCTTAAGTCGTACAAATGAAATAGAAGAAAGGAGAAAGAAGAATCATATATAAGAATAATAGAGAAAGGAAAGACGAAGAAAGGGACAAGGGAGGAAGAGTGGATGGGAGAGGAGGAGGAGGAGGAGGAGGAGAAGGAGGAGGAGGAGGAAGAGGAGAAGGGGGGATTAAAGAGATAGGGGAGCAGAGAAATTGGGAAAGGAAATGAGGAAAGAGATGGGAGGTGGAGGGAAGAAGGGAGAGGAGAGGAAGGGAAAGGGAGAGAATGTCAAAGCTAATACATAACCTTGTCTCCCTTCTTGATGGTGGAGGGAGGGAGGGAGGGAGGGAGGGAAGGGCAGGAAATGAGTGGTGGATGGAGGTGGAGAGAATGGAAGGAAGAGAGGAGGAGGCTTCATGGGGTTGACTTGAGGGGGAAGAGAGAGAGAGAGAGAGAGAGAGAGAGAGAGAGAGAGAGAGAGAGAGAGAGAGAGAGAGAGAGAGAGGGACTAAAGTTAAAGGGAAAAGGGAGAAGGAAGGAACCTACTGTATAGTCGAGGAAGAGGAACAGGAGGAGGAGGAGGAGGAGGAGGAGGAGGAGGAGGAGGAGGAGGTGGTGGTAGTGGTGGTGGTGGTAGGAGATAAAAAAAAAGAAAAAAAGAAAAAGAAAACTCGTATAGATTTCATTGTTTCATTTTGTCTTTTTTGCAATCAAGGAAATATAATCCAAGGCAACTTTTTAATTTTTTTTTTTCATATCAAGATAACTTTCCTTTTTCCTTCTTTTTTTTTTTTATCCTTCGACGAAGATTTATTGTTAGTATTTCTTCCCCCCTCCTGTTCCCCTCCCCCCACCACCACCACCACGCTCTCTTAAAGATCAGTTTCTGGACTTTTATCCCCGAACTTCTTTTTTCCCCTTTCCACGCTCTTTTTTTCCCCTCCGTCGAAGATTCGCTCCTATTCTTCCCCCATTGATTTTTTCTTTCCCATCGAGAATCGCATTTAAATTTTCTTTCCTTAAACTTTTGATGGTCCATATAGCTTAACGCCGCTCCATATATCTCCTCTCTCTCTCTCTCTCTCTCTCTCTCTCTCTCTCTCTCTCTCTCTCTCTCTCTCTCTCTCTCTCTACATTCACACCACTTCTCTCCTCTCCTTTCCTTCCTTCCTTCCACTTAACTTCAACTTTTATAATGAGCTTAAATCTCTCTCTCTCTCTCTCTCTCTCTCTCTCTCTCTCTCTCTCTCTCTCTCTCTCTCTCTCTCTCTCTCTCTCTCTCTCTCTCTCTCTCTCTCTCTCTCTGCAGTGGTAGTGGTGGTGATGGTTAAAAAATATGAATAATATGCAACAAAAGAAATAATAATGAAAAATAATGAAATAATGATAAAAGTCTCATTAATTATCACTGTGGTAGTCTTGGTTTGCTTTCTATTCAGCGTTACCCACTCAATGTAACGCTGCTCCCCACCCCCCTTCCCCACTCGCCTCCCCTAGTGCCGCGGTTGTTATTCATTTTTATTCATTTGCACGCTTTTATTTACTTTAGCCTTTTTTTCGTGTCTTCATGCTCGCTATCCTCTTTAATTTTTTTTTTTTTTGCTTGTTCTTAGCTGCTTTCGTTCTTTCTTTTCTTTTTTTATTGTTTATTTGTTTGTTTTCTTTTTTTGTTGAACTGTTTCTTTTTTTTATTTTTAGCTCGTTCTTTCGTTCTTTCTTTCTTTTTTTCTTTCTTTCTTTCCATCTTTCTTTTACTTTTTTTCCATTATATATATTTTTTTTCGCGTTCTTCGTTTTCGTTTACCTGTACGATTGGGACTTTGATGGAATTTCTTATTTTCGTCCTATGTTTTCATGCTCGCCTTATGGGAAGGATTAACTTCGGATCTTTTTTTTTTTTTCAATTTTTTTTTGCTCTTTTTTTTATTTACTACTTTTTTTTTTTTTTTATCTTTTTACATGTTTAGTGCGTGCCTTTCGTGTCATTTTTTCCTTT
>NC_087153.1:34800521-34825521 GCF_035594125.1 Scylla paramamosain | reverse complement strand
ATCCCTCCCGGCCACCACCGCCCCTTCCCCTTCTTAGCTATTTCCGCGGAGACTAACAGGAAGAAAACACCTCTGTCTTCCTCGTTTAGTAGTAGCGTGCCGCCAGAGGGCCACCAGAGAGCAGGAAACGGCTTTTGTTTACCCACCAGAAACTTCCTCTATAACCCTCCTCGCTGAGACCCCCTCTCTCCCTTCCTTCCCTATTGCGCTGCTTCTTTTGTCACTATATTATGTTATGTGGCACTCCTTGTCCTGTAAATGACACTGGCACTTGTGTTTGTTAAGGGCTCATTCACCTGTTGGCACTGTCCTTGCTACTTGTTGCCACTGACTACAGGTGGCGGTCATTCGTGGCATTTATCTAAGAATTTATATAAGAACTTGTGCACCATCTTTTATGTTCTCTTATCATCACCTGGCGCTTCCTATTACCACCTGTTTGCCCATCACCACCTGTCTCCACATCACCTGTCTTTTTCCATCTGTCTCCCCATCACATGGCACTCCTATTCCCACCTGTCTTTTACAACCTGTCACTGCACATCACCACCTGTCTAGGCATCACCACCTGTCACTCCACTACCTGTCTACCATCACCACCTGTCATTCCCATCATCCGCCACTCCACTACCTATCACTCCCATCACTCCCCGTCACTCACCTGCAGACTGGTAGGGCCCCACGTATGACACCATCCTTACTCGAACTCGCAGCGTCTTGAAGGTGCTGATGGAGTGCGGACCGAGACTCAGCCGGCACTCTGCTTGCACGGTGCCGCCCGCCGCTGCCACCTGTGGGGATAGAGAGGTGGATGGGTAGGTAAACAGATAGGTAGGTAGAGGGTAAGCAGGTGGATTGATAGATAGATAGGTACATAGATAGAGAGGTAGAAAGATAGATAGATAGATAGCTCGATAAGTAGATAGCCAGATACATACATATATAGATACTTACGTTACATACAGATATTTGTATGTAAACAGATGGATGAAGCAGTAGATGTATGGGTAAATGTTGGATTGGTAGATAGATAGGTCAGTGAATTTAAAAACAGCTTTCGTTTTTTTTCATTGGCCACAACATATTTATTGATTAGTTATAAAATTTTAATCTTTCAGAGAATACAAGGCATAGAATGTAATAAGAAAAGCGATCAATAGCCACACACACACACACACACACACACACACACACACACACACACACAGAGAGAGAGAGAGAGAGAGAGAGAGAGAGAGAGAGAGAGAGAGAGAGAGAGAGAGAGAGAGAGAGAGAGAGAGAGAGAGAGTAGGGTGGTTGGTTTAGAGATAACGCGTTTCAATACATCCACAAAGGGGGAACGATTTGAGGCTATTCAATTAATCAAAGTTTATATTGTGATTTTTTTGTTTTTTTGCATAGTTATGTTTATCGCGGCATCTAAGCGTTCTATTATTCAGTTTTCCAGTTATGTGTATCGCGTCACCTAAGCGTTCTATTATTCAGTTTTCCATTTAGATATGATTATTATTAGATAAGGCGTTATAGGAGGTGTATCCATCTACTTTTTTGTGTGTGTCAGGGAGACTCGCCAACGCCACAGGAATAGGGGGAAGAAATTCTCATTTTGCCGCTCGTGAAAGTTAATTATAGAAAGAGTTTCCAAAAAAGTTGACCAATTTAGTTCCAGAGTTTTTCTCTTTTGATACTTCCTTGTCGAAACAGTTCAAGACGCAGGAGGGAGTAAAAGCAGAAACGGGTAGAGAATCGCAGGGTTTATTAGTGTCGAGGCTGCATTAGTAAGATGGACCAAGCAAGGGTGAGAATCAGTAGTAAGCTGGAGGAGGTTATTTGAAGAAGAGGGAATTGATGTCTCGGAAGTTGTCACTGGATATTCCGTACACAGTGAAATTATATAATCCATTCAACAAAATAAGTTTTGTTTTTGTGTGGAAGGGGGATGGGCAATGGTTCCTCAAGGTCACAGGTTCGAATCCTGGGCACAGTTCGAGGTTAGGAAGGGCATCCACTCTGGGTGACAATTCCCAAATGCTGAAACTAAGTCATTCATTGTGTTTTCGTTTGCGTATCTTTTTGTTTATTTTTTATTATGTGTTATTTATATTTTTTGTCACATTTTTTTCTGATTTTCTAAAGAAACAGAAAGATAAATTGAAACGTAACACAAACTTTCCGCGCGGCGCCTCGCCTCGGCCTGGCACTCCCCGAGGCACTCGCCCCCAGGCAGTCTTGGCGTCCCGTGCCTGCTGCCGCTGCTGCCTTTGCTTCTCTCTGGCTCGCCTTCTTTTCCTGGCACTCTTCTCCTTGGCAGGCACTTCCTCCGCTCCAGTGATCTTGTGTTTGAAAGTGAAGGACTGAGAGGAAGAGGAAGAGAACGAAAACTTGCGGAAGGAGGAGGAAGAGGAGGGGAAAGAGGAAGAGAAGAAGAAGAAGAAAAATAAAAGAAGAAGAAGTAGAGGAGGAGGAGAAGGAGGAGTAGGATTAGGAGGGCCTGTCCCTGTTCTGCCTTGCCTTGCCTGGGTGTGGCTCGCTCTGCAGCTTGGCGTCGTTAGCGCGTCCTCTTCTCGGGGTCGCAGAGAGTCTCCGCGGCTCAATGCAGCGGCTGGGAACCTGACGGTGGCCGCCTTGACGTCGTACTTTTTTTTTCTTTTCTTTTCCTTCGGGTGTGTGAAGGGCGGGACAGCGGTTTGTTTCCCTGTTTGTTCGCCTGCGGTCGTGTAGAGGACATCCAGTGAGGGTGAAACGCCTATTTCTGTTGCGTTTTCTCGACACGAAGGACGCCAGGCAGAGAGTGATCCATGTGTGCTTAGTGAACGGGATGCTTCAGACAAAGGCAGCGTAAATCGAAATCTTCTACGGACTTGTGCAGAATTCTAGAACAGGGCTCTTCAAAGTACGGGACGAGATCCAGAACTGTGTCCCAAGCTCTTGTTCAGTGAGTCGCCGCATCGTAAACAGATATATAAACAACGTGTGAAATGTAATACTGTGTGTTTGTGTGTGCATTTCAGCTGTTTTTGTTGATCATTCTTCTCACTACCAGATTCGAGTTTGTTGTTTATGGGGATGAATCAGTTATGTTGAAAAAGAGTAAGAGTGGAATAGTGGTGAAATAATAAAAAGTCAATAGGAGATAATAGTTCGGCGATTGGTCCATCTTGCTTTTTTCTTTCTTATTTCATGAACAAGATCCCGTTTTGTAATCACTGTAGATGTCATGAATAATGGGCGGCTGTTTCTATAAAATGTTTTATTGTTGCATTTTATTTGTTATACGCATTTGTTTATTTGCATGCACTGCCAGACCCACAGCTAACTTAATGACAAGACTGCTCGAGGGGAGAACCATAGGTGTGGCCCAGTAACATTCCTTGCCTCAGACACATAAACATAGTAGGAATAATTTTCGCTTACCAAACACTCACTCTTACCATCAATACGTATTATAAACCCAAGAAATCTGTAATTAGAGAACGACCGACAGTGAAAGTAATTAGGGAACCACCGACAGTGAAACCGAGACTGGAAGTGGAAGCTTTTTTTTTTAATTGTGAATGATGTATTGAATAACAGTGCACTGCTACTATTATAGCACCATTGCTACAACAACAACAACGATAATAATAACAATAATAATAATAATAATAATAATAATAATAATAATAATAATAATAATAATAATAATAATAATAATAATGTTAAGTAAGGCAGGACTTCCGGATGGCTTAAACAGATTCCTAACCACTAATCTGCAAAGCATGACAAAGGAACTTAGTGCACTACTTAAAGGTGCCATGCAGTTTGTAGAGACAGCCTCATTATCCTTCAGTATAAGTTATTCCATGCTGGACATTGCTTTCTCCATCAGTACATCCTCCTGGCCAGAAGTCTAAGACCTGCTAGCGACCACACCTCGATGAACACACCGCTTCTCGTCCCATCAGCAAAGTTAAACAACGCTGGGTCAGGTTAATACTTGGATGGGTGATAACTATGATCTCATTCATACATAAGGTCACGTCTACATTATATTCTTCCTGTCTTGCATTCATGGCATTTACATTCATTATAAAACGGGATTTTGTTCATAAAAAAAAGTAACAACAGAATAAATGAAGATCAATAAATGCAGTGGTAGGGTTAAGTGTGTTCTTGTCAGATGTCAGTCAATCACGTAGTTTAGATGTGGCTCTGATGATTTATTTTTTTTTTATAGCTGTGTTCCTGCCAATGCAAACACATCTAGTTTTCAGATTTCCAAAACTTATATTTGTCTCTCGTAAGCATTACCATAAAGTTTATGCCTCGATCATTGCATAAAAAAAAAAATCTAAGAAAAATCTACATCAATACATCTTCCCAGCCAGCAGTGTGACACCTAATTGATGTGTAAGGTCGCAAAAAAGAGCAGTCAGACATCAGCAAGCAATTAAAGCAATGTACATACAACAAACTTACAATTAATAAAATGAACTAAAAAACAAAACATAAAAAAAACATAACTACAAAAATCTCCATCTACCAGAAGGGCTTCCTGGTACACCTTTTGTACTGTAACTCCTCCTCCTCCTCCTCCTCCTCCTTCTCTGGGGACACTAATAAATCAGTAATTGGGGGGCGAGGGGAGAGGGAGTTCATAGATCCTTGTCTACTGATTAGGCGTGGTGGGGGAGAAGGAGGGGATTTATAACTCTTGGGAGGAGGAGGAGAAGGAGGAGGAGGTGGTGATGGTGGTGGTGGTGGTGGTGGTGGTGGTGGTGGAGGAAGAGAGCGCTATGAAGAAAAATGAAGAAGAGGAGGAAGAGGAGGAGAAGGAGGAGGAGGAAGAGATGGCGGTGTTGATGAGAAGTGACGAAGAGGAAGAGGTAAACTGGAAGGAGGAGGGAATAAACGAAAGGGAAATAAAAAAATTAGGAAAAAGGAACGATAGAAAAGAAAGAATAGAAGGACAAGAGAAGGAAAGCGGAACAGGAGGAGGAAGGAAGAAAGAATAGATAAAGAAGAAGCAGTAAAAATGGAAACGTAAGAATAGAAATAAGAGAAGGAAGGTAGAAAACGTAAAAAAGGAGGACAGAAGGAAGAAAAAAAAATAGAGAGAGAGAGAGAGAGAGAGAGAGAGAGAGAGAGAGAGAGAGAGAGAGAGAGAGAGAGAGAGAGAGAGAGAGAGAGAGAGAGAGGGGAAGTGAGAGAAAAGCTGAGAAGAGGGAGGGAGGGAAGGGAAAAAAGGTAGAGGAGGATGTAAGAGAAGAAAAAAAAAGGAGAGGGGGAGAGAGTAAGAGGGAAGAGGGTTAGAAACTACTGATGTCGATCCCCTTGAAGATGCCAGTTAGGGATTGGATCTGTTGTTTGGATTGGCTTGGACTCTCTCTCTCTCTCTCTCTCTCTCTCTCTCTCTCTCTCTCTCTCTCTCTCTCTCTCTCTCTCTCTCTGTGGACAAATTAAAGGTGCCAAAATGCGGTTTATCTCCTCCTCCTCCTCCTCTTCCTCCTCCTCCTCCTCCTCGTCTTCCTTTATCTTCCTCATCCTCCTTTTTAATGGTGATGATGGTGCTGATGATGATAGTAACAACTGGCGGCAACAGCAACAACAATAACAATAACAAAAACAACAACAACGGCAATAACACCAATAATAATAATAATAATAATAATAATAATAATAATAATAATAATAATAATATATGATTGGAAGTTTGGTTATCGATTATCCGGCATTCTCTCTCTCTCTCTCTCTCTCTCTCTCTCTCTCTCTCTCTCTCTCTCTCTCTCTCTCTCTCTCTCTCTCTCTCTCTCTCTCTCTCTCTTTTCATCTTCCACTTTCTACTTCCTGGTCTCTTCATCTTTATTCTCCCTCCATCCCTATCCCTATTTCTTCCCCTCCGCCCCCTTGCAACATTTTCTTTCCCTCTCCTTTCTCCTCTCTCCTCTCCTTTCACTGCCCTTCACTTACCTTTCCCAGCACACATTTCCTCTCCTCTTCATTTTTTTCCTCTTTTTCCAGCATTACCCCTTTCACTTTCCCTCCATCCCTTTCCTTCATATGCCCTCATCGATTTATCTAACCCTTCCTTCCTTCCTTCCTTTCTTCCTTCCTTCCTTACTTCCTTCCTTATGTCTTTTACTTAATGTCCTATTGATTACAAAGAGCTTAGTAGGGAGGAAAAAAAATGTGCTGATGTTTGCTTTTCCTTTGTGTTTCTTTGTGCTTCTCGCCTCTCCCTCCCTCCCTCTCTCCCTCCGCCTCTTCCCTTCTTACCTCTTGTCCTGGAACTCTTAGGGAGAGGCCTGGAAGAGCAACCCCCTGGGAGGTAGCGTTGAAAGGTGAGAGGTATTCGTCCAGCACCTGTTGGGAGAGAGAGAGAGAGAGAGAGAGAGAGAGAGAGAGAGAGAGAGAGAGAGAGAGAGAGAGAGAGAGAGAGAGAGAGAGAGAGAGAGAGAGAGAGATTTAGGCAGATGTTTGGATTTTGTTTGTAGTTCAGTTAGTTTGTTAGTTAACCCTTTCATAGCGATAAGGAACAATTGATCTTATAAACATCCACAAGGAAGAAGGAGATAACAAGGATATATTACGCAAATTTCTAGCCGATACAGCGTTTTGGAGGTGGAACAAGATGTCTCAGAGTGATTAGTTATTAAGGAATCGTACCAAATAGAAGTGAAAGGGTTAACTGATTAGCCCGTTATTTAGGCGTGTATGTTGTTTGTTATTAAAGTTAGGCTGGATAGTAAGTGAATTGATTGACTGAATAGCAAGTGTGTTTGTTTGCTAGTTAATGAGTTAGTTATCCAGTCAGGTGGTTATCTATTTAATTCTTGAGGTAAATATCCAGTAATTTAATTCACTATAAGGTTTGATATTTAGCAGGTTATCTAGCTAACTAGTTTATTGATAAGTTAGTTTTGTAGTTATTTAGTTTGTTATCTAATAAGTTTACTAACAACTTGGTTATCTAGTTAATTAATAAATTCGTGAATAAGTCAGTCAGTCAGTTATTGATTTTAGAATGTTAGTTTGCCAGCCAGCCAGTCAAGTTTATCAGTTAGTTTAATTGTTAGTCAGTCATTCAGTTAGTTATTGTTTTTAGAATGTAAGGTAGCCAGCCAGTCAGTTTGTTAGTTAGTTAATTGTTAGTCAGTCAGTCAGTCAGTCAGTCAGTTATTGTTTTTAGATTATAAGTTAGCCAGCCAGTCAGTCAGTCAGTCAGTCATTTAGTTAGTTGTTAATCAATCACTCAGTCAGTCAGTCAGTCAGTAAGTTATTCGGTAACTTAACTAAGTTTGCCAGTTAGCTATGTTGTTAGCTCCGCCAGGTTATGTTAGGCTACATTACCTTAATTAAGTCTCGTGACCTAATTTCTCTTCAGTTGATCACGTTACTGGTTGTTAATTAATGCAGCAAGTCTACGACTATGTACACTGTGGTTGGCTGGCAGGCAGCGACCTTTGTTCCCTTATTTGACTAGCATTTTTTATAACATTTAAGTAACATTTTTCTATCCTCTTTAATTCCGTGACCTTCTGTATTCATCCCCCTTTTTTTTATAATGACATTTTCGTAACATTAAAAGCCATTCTTCCATTTCTCTTATTCCTACTTGCTTAGCTTCATTGTCATTTCTCCTTTATGCTTGTTTCTTGCCTTTCGTCATTTTCTATCCTTCCTTATTTCTTATTCTTCTCAGCTGCTCTTCATCCACGCTCTGTATGATTCTCTCTTCTTTCCCTCGCTTCATATTTTCTAATCCCTTGCCTTCCTCCTTCTTATCTTCCTATTCTTCCATTTCTTTTCTCCCTTTCTTAACTTCTCGCCTTTCTCTCTCTTCAAAATGGTTCTTCCTCTACTTCTCTCTTTCTTCATTCCTCCTTTATTTCCTTTCTCATCCACTTTCATCTGCTCTATTCTTTCTCTTTTCACCTCTTTTCTTTTGTTCCTCCTTTCCCTGTTCTTCCATCTCCTTAACTTTTTTTTTCTACTTTCTTTCATATGATTTTTTTTATCTGTTTCTCTCCCTCTCTTTACTCATTCCTCTCCTCTTTCTTTTGTCTCCTTCTCCCATTTACATAATCTCTTTTTTTTCCTTATCTTTCTTCACCAATCCCTTCTCTCCCTCCTCTCCCTCCTTCTTTCTTCCTTCTTAACTTTTTCTCTCTTATCCATCTTTACTGCTCTCGGTCTTTTTCTCATTCTTTATCTTTTCTTCCTTCTCCCTTCTTCACCCACTTATTTTCTCTACATGATTTTTCCTTTCTTTTCTCTTCATCTCTCTCTCTTCTTCCTGTCCTCCTCTCTCTTGTCTTCTACGATCCTTCCTCTTCTCTCCTTTTTAACTTCTCTTCTCTCATTCTTCGTTTCTCTCGTCTACTCTGCGTAAATCCTTCCTTCTCCTTCTCTAACCACTCTTTCTCTTCTCTTCTCTCCTTCTCTCTCCTCCGTTTCCCTTCTCTTATCTTCTATACGACCCTTCCTCTTTTCTCCCTTTCACTCCTCTTCTCTCATTCTTCTCTACTCTACATAAATCCTTCCTTCTCCTTCCATTAACACTTTCTCTCTTTCCTTCTTTCCATCTCTTCTTCCTCTTTCTTTCCCCTTCTCTCTTATCTCCTACATGACCCTTCTTCTTCCCTCCTTTTCACTTCTCTTCCTTCATTTTATCTCCTCTACCCCATATAAATCTTTCTTTCTTACTCCACCACTCTTCTCTTCTCCCTCACTCCCAGGACATTCTTCATCTCTTTCCCTTCAATCCTTCTCTTCTCTTCTCTTCTCTTCTCTTCTCTTCTCTTCTCCACATAAACCCTTCCTTCTCTGCTCCCTCACTCCAGCACAATGCATAGTGATATATTACACCTGTTACCTGCCTGACTAACGTGTTGACTTAATTGCGACATCTAATTATATTGCTGTTTACCTAAGCTGACGTGACCAGGTACAGTTGCCCATTAACCACAGGTATGTACATCAGCAAGTAATTAAGCAACGTAATTAAGGACCACACCTTCACCTCTCACCTTACCTGGCCACGTTAAAAATAAGATGCGTTGATGACCTACCGCCAGTAATGTCACGTAAAGGTCATTATGTAGTCTCTTTACAGGTAATTATCGTCCTTTTTACCTTCACCTGTGGCCTCCTTCTTTCCTCACTCCGCCTCCTGCCTTCACTCCTCCATCCTTTTTCCCTTCCTTTATTAACCTTTATTTTTCCCACTTCTTTCCTCTTCCTTTCTTCCTACCTGCTTTCTGTCTGCCTTTCTTTTTTTTTTTTTCATTCGCACTTCTCATTTGTTTCCTTCATATTTGTTTTTTTTTTCTTATATTCTCTCTTCTTTATTTCCATTATTTTCTTTCTCCCTCTGCTGTTTTTTTTTCACCTCTTCCCTCTTTCTCATTCTCTCGTTCTCTGTCAGTCTCTCTTTATTCTCCCTCTTTTTTTTTTATTTTACCCCTTTCTACCTCTCTCATTTCCTTATCCCTCCCTCTTATTCGTCATTTCCTCTTCCCTCCTCTCTGTTGACCTTTTCCATCCTCCGACCTTTTCCATTCCCTTCTTTCCCTCTCCTTATCCACCCTCTCGTTTCTTCCTTCGATCCTTCTCTCTTTCCTTCATCCTCCCTCCTCTTTTCCATCCCTTACTTTTCCTCCTTATCCTATTCCCCTTATCCTCCCTGCATCACTCATATTTCATTCCCTCTTCTCTCTATTTTCATCCCCTTTCTCACTCTCCTTCACTCGTCTTCTTTTCCTTCCTTCCTTTCTCATTTCTTTCCAATATCCAACCATCTATCCTCTTCCTTAGCCGTGCTCTCCCTTTCTTCCCCCTCCTTCACTTATCTTCCTTTACTCTCCCTCACTCCTCAGAATCACTTCCTCCCTCACCCATCCATCTATCGACACTTCTTCAGTCTCACTCTCCCTCCTCTCCTTCCCCCTCCCTCACTTATCTTCCTTTACTCTCCCTAACTCCCCTGAATTACTCCTTCCCTCATCCATCCATCTTCTTCTTCAGCTCCACTTACCCTCCTTTCCTTCTTCCTCCCTTACTCAACTTTCCTCCTCTCTCACCATCCATCCATTATTATCTATCCTTGTGTCCTTATTCTTCCTTTTCTTCTCCCTCCCTTAGTCATTTTCCCTCCACTCCTCTACGTCCTTACTTATATTTCTTTTCTTTCTCTCTCCCTCTCACTTATTTTCCTTTCCTTCTCCCTCCCTTACTTATCTTCCTTTTTTACTCCCTCACTCATCCTCCCTCCCCCTCTTTCCATCCCTCCCTCCCTCCCTCCATTCCTCTCCATCCATCACTCCTTCCCTCCCTCCTTTCATTCCTCCGTATTTCCTCCCCTCTCTCTCACCTATCGTCCCTTTCTCTATTCCTCCATTCCTCCATTCCTCACCTATCTCCCTTCCCTCTCCGTCATTCTTAACTATCTCCTGCTCACCTTCCTGCCGTCCAAGTACCAGCTTAGCACAGATAGGTGTCCCGGAGGCGCGGCGTGGCGGGGGCGGCACCCTATCTTGATGACCTCAGAGGTTTGGTAGATCTCCCTCGCTCCATCCACCACCGGGGGGGACAGCGGCTCTCCTGTAGGAGGGGGAGTAGAAAGGTGTGGTGAGGGTAAGCGTTGGGTGAAGTGTGTGTGTGTGTGTGTGTGTGTGTGTGTGTGTGTGTGTGTGTGTGTGTGTGTGTGCGCGCGTTAGTCTTCCTTTTCCTTTTGTTGTTGTTGTTGTTGTTGTTGTTGTTGTTGTTGTTGTTGTTGTTGTTGTTGTTGTTGTTGTTGTTGTTTTTGTTGCTGTTGTACTTCTTTTTATTATTATTGATATCATTGTCACTATTATTATTATTATTATTATTATTATTATTATTATTATTATTATTATTATTATTATTATTATTATTATTATTATTATTATCATTATTGTTATTATTATTATTATTATTATTATTATTATTATTATTATTATTATTATCATTATTATTATTAGCAGCAGCAGCAGCAGCAACAACAACAATAAAAAAATAATTAATATCCGCATATTTTCTTTTTCTCATACTATTCTTCTGTTTCTCTTTATGTTTATCTATCTATTTGTGTTTATCTCTCTCCGGGAACTGCAAAAAAAAAACAAAAAACATTCTCTTCGTCAGACGCAAATGCTAATCTGCAAACTTTTACAATCCATGTTTCCACCAATGCAAATACGAAGGCGGTGCCGCGGCGTCTGCTTCGTTGTGTTCTGTGTGCCAGTGAATTGTTATATTAGATTGTGGATGCTAGTTTTTTCATATTCAGAGGGTTATGAAATCAAATCTAGTTACTCGTCTTTGGAACAACGATAAAGGGACTGCCGCGTGTATAGGCCTGGTGGGTTGTTACAGCTTCCCTTATTTTCTTATGTTCGTAAGTCTACAAAAATCATATGTTCACTTACTCTACTCTGAATAACTGTATGTGATTTGATGAAGTTAAAAAAAAAAAATTGTCTACAGTACGATAAAAGAAATAATGTTTGTAGTAAAATACGCATATACTCTGAATATTATAATAGTAATAAAAAAAATCATATATTCACATACTCTACTCTGAATAACTGTATGTGATTTGATGAAATTTAGAAAACGAATTGTCTACAGTACTGAGATAAAAAAAAAATCATGTTCGTTGGAAGTATACTCTAAACGTTACGATAACCATACAAAAGTCATATATTCACATACCCTGTTCTAAATAACTGAATATGATTTGATGAATCCTTAACAATTATCTATTACAGTAATGAATAAGTAAAAAAAAAAAAAAAGGAAAAGGAAAAGGAATCACGTTTACAGTAAGGTTTCAAGACACTTAACCTCCAAGTCTGAATAGCTCTTTTGACCTTGCTTACAGGACTAGCACTCTTGTGGGGTCTGTTTATTTCCAAGCTTTTGTTGCCCTTGGCCGGTGTCCCTCTTACATAAAAAAAGGGGAGACGTACATAGGTCTAAAATATATAAAAAGATACGCTTATATTGAAAAAAAAAAGATACACATATATTCTAGAAAGATATACTCTAAATGTAATAAAAGCAATACACGTCACAGTCATATTACAGAAAACGGGACCAAAGTTTGCACGCAGGTTTGTGATTGAGAAAGTGCTCCTGCAAACGCCAAACCACAAATTTGCATAAGATTTAACGCCACGGCAAATCGGCAAATGGAATCACACTTTCACTATGGCGGCTTTTCCTGCTGGCGGAAGTGACCAACCCCGGAAATGTGTGTGTGTGTGTGTGTGTGTGTGTGTGTGTGTGGTAGTAGTAGTAGTGTGATTTTATTCATGACAACGTTTCTCTCTCTCTCTCTCTCTCTCTCTCTCTCTCTCTCTCTCTCTCTCTCTCTCTCTCTCCAAGGACGAGTGAAGCCTGCCCCAATTAACACGGATTGAAAACTGCGCCACGAAACCCGGAAATATAAGAGAGAGAGAGAGAGAGAGAGAGAGAGAGAGAGAGAGAGAGAGAGAGAGAGAGAGAGAGAGAGAGAGAGAGAGAGAGAGCAAGCGTCTTCCTGGTTGTATTTTGGTCACAAATGTGAGAGGAAAATGAGTGCAATTGGTCTTAATTGAAGGTAAAAATATGACAGAGAAGAATATTATATTCCTGAGAAGTGGGGAGGAGGGAGGGAGGGAGGGAGGGAGGAGAGGAAGAGAGGAAGGAGAGGGAGGAGGAAGCGAAGCGGTTGAGGAAGGAGGAAGAGGAGAAAAAAAAAAAAACATCGGAGCAAAGGAAAGGGGAGGCGGAAGTAAGGTTGGGAGGCAAAGAATGAAGGAGAGGAAGGAGAAGAAGGGGAAAGGAAGGGAGGGGAGGAGACATCAGAGGAAAGGAGGAAAGAGAGGCGGAAGTAAGGCTAGGAAAGGAAAGGATGGGAAAAGGACATCGAAGGAAAATAAAGAGGAGGCGGTGGTAATGTTGAAAGGGAACGAGGGAAGGAGAGGAAGGAACAAGGAATGGGAGAGGAAAAAACATCGAAGGAAAGGAAGGGGGAGGTGGAAATAAGGCTGGGAGAAGAGGAAGCAAGCGGAGAGAAGGTTAAAAAAGGAATGCGAGAATAAAAGGTCAGAGGAAAGAGAGAGAGAGAGGAAGGAGGAAGGAAGGAAGGGAAAAGGAGATCGGAGAAAGAGAGGAGAGAGAAGGAAATTTGTGAGAGGAGAAACATGAAGAGATACAAGAAGAAAAGAGAAAGCAACGTGGAATGTGAAGCGGAATAAGGAAGAGAGAGACAAGGAGAAGGAAAAAGGAGGAAGAGAAGGAGAGAGAGAGAGTGGGTGATTGAAGGAATAAAAGATAGGAGGAGGGAAATAGGATAGACGGAGAGAAAGAGGAAGAGAAACAGACAGATGAAGAAGGACGATGAAGGATCTTTCTTTTCTCCTTCTTCCCTTGTGACTTTCCTCTTCCTACTCTTCCTTCTCCAGTTTCTCCTCCTCCAGTCGTCTCCCTCCATTTCTCAACCCTCTCTCCTTCCTTTTCACCTTTTTTTTTCTCTTCCTCTTCCTTTAATCTTTTCTCATGGTCTCCTTTTCTCTCTCTGTTTTCTCTCTTAATCGACCTGTTCTGCACACACACCCAAGAGAGAGAGAGAGAGAGAGAGAGAGAGAGAGAGAGAGAGAGAGAGAGAGAGAGAGAGAGAGAGAGAGAGAGAGAGATGCTCATGTTTACAGAAGCGAGAAGTCAAGATTACTGATGTCTCGTTTTTGGTGTGTGTGTGTGTGTGTGTGTGTGTGTGTGTGTGTGTGTGTGAGACATGAACACTGAACAGTAGACACGAGACTCAAAAAGGAAGAGAAGAAAGGAACAACAAGAGGAAGAAGAAGAAGAAGAGGGAATAGGACGAGGAGAAAGAACAAAGAAGGAAAATAAGAGGAGCAATAGAAGGTACCTGGAAACAAGGGCCTTAAAACACTGAGAATTTGAGTGGGTTATGCAGACGGAGTGAGGAATGAAAGGAAGAGGAAATGTATGGAATTAGAAGTGTATTGAGATGAGGAGGATGAGTAGTGAAGTGAAGTGAAGTGAAGTGGTCATGTCAGGGTCAGAATTTGGGGAGGTAATTGCTCTCTCTCTCTCTCTCTCTCTCTCTCTCTCTCTCTCTCTCTCTCTCTCTCTCTCTCTCTCTCTCTCTCTCTCTCTCACACACACACACACACACACACACACACACACACACACACACACACACACACACACACACACACACACACACACACACACACACACACACACACACAAGATTTCATTTGCATATCATTAGGACAAAAAGGGAAATGTGACAGATTTCTTTTCCTTTTTTTCCTTTTTTTCGTACCGTAAAGAGTGGAAAGGAGAGAAAGATGAAGGGAAAGAAAGATAAAATAAGACACAAAGGGGAAAAAAAAAGAAAAGGAACAAAGGGGAGAGAGAGAAGATAACAGGGAATGACGGTGGAGGAGGGAGGAAGTGAAGAAAGATGGTATATTCTACTGTAGCAAGAAAAGGAATTGAAGGAAGGAAGGAAGGAGGAGGAGGAGGAGGAGGAGGGGGTGGATGATGAAAAGAAAAAGAATGTCTACCTCGTTTTGATAAGTGCTGGTAATAATGGAAGTGCCAGGAGGGAAGGAAGAGAAGTACTGTGAGGGGTGGTGATGCGGTGCCGGCTGAGTGTAAGGTGTTACTGAATGCCCACCTCACTCACTCATTCATCCCCTTAGACTGTAATTCACTCACCCACTCACTCATTCCATAAATCACTCACTCACCCATCCACTCACTCATTCTGTAACTCTCACACTCAGCCAATCAATAATTCTATAACTCATTCACTCACCCACTCACTCATTCTATAACTCCACTCTAAAGCTCATTCACCCATTCACCAACTAATTCTATAACCCACTCACCCACTGATCCACTTACTCTAACTCACCCACCCAGTCCACTCGCTGTCTTAATTACTCATCCACTCACATACCAGCCCACTCACCCATCCATCAACTCTCCTATCCACTCACCCATCCAATTTTGCCAGTATTCATCCATCCAGCCATTCATCCAGCCAGTGCCCCACCCCGGCAGTACTCACTTAGCACAGCCATGGTCCCGCTGGCCGCCTCTGTCCTGAAGCTGGGGTGCTCAGCGATCACCTCACAGCGGTAGCGTCCCGAGGCGGCGGGCGTGAGGCGCGTCAGGGAGAGCGTCACGTGCTGGTCGCTTCTGAACACCTCCTGCAGGGGATGGGAGCGAGCTTGGTGAGACTGAAGACGTTGATTGGATTGGTTATGTTATTTGGAGGTATGAATTTCAGGACTTCCTCAGCCGTACAGTTCTTTTTTTAATAATTTTTATGTAAGAAGGGGGGGTACTGGCCAAGGGCAACAAAATATCTATATAAAAAAAGGTCCGCTGAGGAGCTATTCCCTAAAGAAAAGCCAAAAGGTGTAATTAAAAAGTGTTTTGAGTTGTCATGGGCATTAAGGAGACAATAGGAGGAGGGTAGTAGGACGCTGTGGAAATGAATTAACGAGAAAAAAAAAAAAAGTGCAGTTGTCATTCCGTGGCTTCATGTGCAGCAAGAAGTCAACTTTTAATTAAGATATTATAACTTTATGAGAATTAATGAACGAAAAGCGAAAAATAAAACGAAAAATATTACAAAGGTATTGACAACAAAGCCCGATCAAATTTTTGGAATACTGAACGAATAAAAAAAATAAAAAAATGAGGAGCGGAATGAGGAGTGAGCACATTCAACCGTTTGTCTTCTTTCACGTAAGAGGGGCTCTGGCCAACTGAACAAATAGGCTGAAAAAAAAAAAAAAAACGACGACAGGGGGTTTCAAGCTGACTTAAGATCACCATCAACACCCTCGCCTGAACCAGCGCGGGTTTGGCTGCCCCATGTGACCTATTCGCCTCGGAAGTAATTACAGCGAACCACCACGTGACATACGAAATCAGGAAGCCTCGTGGTCGTAAAACGTGAAGTGAACGTGAAGCATGAACGTAACCCTTTTATTGCCATGGTCGTCCTTCCTTAACCTTCCCGGCACTGTAAAATTTAATATTGTTTGCATGGAGACACGGGAGAGCTAAGAGAGCAAACAGAAGATTAATTTTGTCTCTTCTTTTTTTTTTTTTTTTTTTTACGCTACAGAGCATTTACGAGGACTTAGCACACAAATAGCGTCTAATAAGTTAAAGGATGTTGGAGGGAAAATTTTGTCTGGCAGTGAGAGGATTAATGGCTGTATTGGTCACTTTTTTTTTTCTTTTTTCATGTAAGAGGGGCACTGGCTTAGGACAAAAAAAAAAAAAAAAGGAAGAAAAAAAAAAACACTGAGATGCCAGTCCCTCAAGAAAAAAGCAAATGGATAATCTAAAAACTGGAGAACAACTATCACCATCACCAAATCTTATCACGACAATGATGTTCCCCCTTGCGAGATAAACTTCTTCCTTAGCGTAAAAGAAAATGGGGCGATCCACATGTTCGTATAAGGGAATCAAATACTATCTTACAAAAGTACCTAATCTTTATCGCCCCCATTGGATCCTGCACCTTATTACAGCTTGAAGGCTCGGGGACAAAGGGACTCTTCCTCCCACGCACGATTATTCGATCCCTGAGGTGCTGTCACGTAATTCTCACTGGAGGCGACTCGTGAATGTGGCGGAAAAAGGAAGATTTTTATGTGGCGTATTTAGAAAAGGTTTTGAAATGACTCTTGGTATTTGTCTTTTCTTTTTATGCTTTTATTTTATTCTATTTTATTTTATTTTATTTTTTTTATCTCTTTCTTTCCTGGTGTTTGTTCTTGTTTGTGTTCTTTGTTGTTGGGTATTTACTTGTTTTTATTGTTTTTTTTTTTCTTCTGGGTATTTATTCTTTTGTGGTATTTGCTCTCATTTCTGTTTTTTTTTCTCCATGGCGTTCTTTGTTATGTGTTCTTCCTGGTAATTGTTCTTCCTGATAATTTTTTTTTTTCTGGTATTTGTACTTGTTGTTACGTTTTCTTCTCGGTATTCGTTCTTCTTGATATCTGTTGTTCCTCATGTGTAGTCTCTCCAATATGTGTTCTTCCTGGTACCTGTTCTTCCTAGTATCTGTTCATCACGGTATGTATTCTCCCTGGTGCAGCTTCTTCTGTTTAATATCTTCTATCTACAAAATCTTCCTAGCCTGTATTCTTCCTATGCATGGCTTCCTCTCCCTCGCCCTTACGACATCAGACGGGAGGCAAGAGAGAGAGAGAAAGAGAGAGAGAGAGAGAGAGAGAGAGAGAGAGAGAGAGAGAACATTAGAATTAAGAATAGAAAGCTAGAATAAAAAAAAAAGTAACGTCGAATAAAGACACGAAGTACTATTGAGAAAACTTTAAACGGGTATAACCTTGAGTGATGAAAACGCAAAACTGTGTGCCATTTTTTTTTTTTTACCTTAAGATCAACACGTCCCTATGCTATCAAAATAATCCACCAGTTTTCATTTTTTTTTTTCGTGCATTTCTTATACAATGTGTGTGTGTATATCTATCTCTTTGTCTGTCTGCCTATCTGTCTATCTGTCTATCCGTTTGTCTACCTTCTTGTCTTCTGTCTTTCTGCCTGCCTGTCTTGTTTTATTTCTGTCTATCTATCTTTTCGTCCGTCTGTCTGCATGTCTTTGTGCCAGCCGCCTCGCCCAGGTTAGAGTTTCTCCGATAGTACATAGTTAAAGAATCGCCGAAACATCAAGGTAGTACTGTGAAAAAAAAGGAGAAAAAAACAACAACAGCGCCACCAGCAGCAGCCACAGGAGTAAACGTATAAATGAGACACGAGCTTTTCTTTGTCCTTTGTACCCAGAGCGTTGGGGACCGTGCACCTGCTGGATTTCGGGGCGACTGTGGTGGTGGTGGTGGTGGTGGTGGTGGTGGTGGTGGTGGCTGGCACTCGCACGGAAAGGAAGTTATGTTACTCATTATTGTCTTGTCTTTGGGTATTAAAAACAGAGTGAAATGCATGAGGTGGTCGCCCCCGGTCACTGCAGAGGCGAGAACCAGCAGTGGCCTTGTTTGGAAATGCAGGAGTGGTGGTGGTGGTGGTAGAGAGAGAGAGAGAGAGAGAGAGAGAGGTGGGGTTAGTGAGGTGAAAATAAAGGAAGGTGATAGGGAGAAATGAGTTGTGGTTGTTGCGGTTATTGCGGTGGTTGTTTTAGTAGTGATAGTAGTAGTAGTAGTAGTAGTAGTAGTAGTAGTAGTAGTAGTAGTTGTTGTTGTTGTTGTTGTTGTTGTTGTTGTAGTAGTAGTAGTAGTAGTAGTAGTAGTAGTAGTAGTAATAGTAGTAGTAATAGTAGTTGTTGTTGTTGTTGTTGTTGTTGTAGTAGTAGTAGTAGTAGTAGTAGTAGTAGTAGTTGTTGTTGTTATACGGACAGTACTGGTATGTGGTAGTACAGCTAGAGGAGCTGAACGAAACCCTTCACTCAACAAGGATCTCGTTGTAATGAGTGACCTTGAGATTAGGCAGTGGGCAGTGAATCAGTGAGAGGTCTTGCATCCGTTACTCATACAGATTTTCCATGTACCCAATAAATTTAATTTGATGCAAGATACCTCTCATAATTTAACCAATTTTTGTCTTGGGGTCAATTTGCATTTGTTTACAATGTAAAGAGGTTGCCCTGCTAACGCAGTTGTTCACAGGTGTCTAGAAATGCCTATTTCAGCACATTCACACATATCACCCATTCACACATATCAGTGACGAATCAGTGCCGCGTCCGCTTATTCCATCAGTGTCAGTGAAGAAAAAAAAAAAAAAAAAAAAAAAAAAAAAAAAATATATATATATATATATATATATATATATATATATATATATATATATATATATATATATATATATATATATATATAATATATATATATAATATATATATATATATATATATATATATATATATATATCATATATACTTTTTTTTTTTCATGGACGCCGGACGAGTGGTGTGAGTTTGTCCACAAGCATGCATGAACTACTTATTGAATTAATTCGGAATCATTCTGTTCTGCATGATTCGTCTCAGCCAAAGTATATGGACAGGAGTCTCAAACAACGCATTTCGAAAAATTTTATTCCACCATCAGGGAATTCCTTATACCGAATAGCAAACTTTCCTTCGCTTTATCTTTTCTTCCACGCTTCATGTACCCACTTTCTTTCATTCAGCTTATTCTCAGCCTCATCCTCTTCATCAAGAATTATGGCAGTCATTGCCACTTCCATCTCTGAAAACTTTGCCATCTTGGAAGACATTGCTTTCACGCAGTACGGATGTGTGTGAACAGACGTCACTGAAGTGTCACGGATTTCACTGACACTGAACTGACACGCCACTGATACGTCACTGATGTGAATAAATCAACCTTTAAAGGTGAAAGACAGTGTTTTTAGTGTTTTATCACTCATAAGGGAATGCACAAGACATGAATGGATGCCGCGCATGGAGAAAAACTACACTAAACAAGCCTCTTTTACCTATGTAATGTTTACTCCTTCATTAGGTTACGTCTGGCGCGGCCATTGTTTTTATCGTGTACTGTAGTAGTAGTAGTAGTAGTAGTAGTAGTAGTATGTAGTAGTAGTAATAGTAGTAGTAGCAGCAGTAGTAGCAGGAGGAGGAGGAGGAGGAGGAGGAGGAGGAGGAGAAGTTGCAGCAATAACAGAATTGCAGTAGTAATAAAAACAGCATTATCGTCATCACAGTCGTCATCGTCATTACCACCACCATCACCACCACCACCACCACTACCACCACCATCAGAAATAGCAGCATTTTTTTTTTCCACAGTGCGTCCAACAAATCTGATCTTTTAATAACTTTCCTCCGGTCATCACTTTTCTTTCATAACGTCCTTCACGGAAAATATTACGACTTTTTTTATTCCCTTCCAATTACGGATAGGAAGAGGAGGAGGAGGAGGAGGAGGAGGAGGAGGAGGAGGAGGAGGAGGGAGGGAGGGAGGGAGGAAGGAAGGAAGGAAGGAAGGAAGGAAGGAAGGAAGGAAGAGAGAGAGAGAGAGAGAGAGAGAGAGAGAGAGAGAGAGAGAGAGAGAGAGAGAGAGAGAGAGAGAGAGAGAGAGAGAGAGAAAAGTATGCAAAAGACAGGCGTAAACAGAAAATAGAGAAAGAGGAAGGCGAAAAATGGAAAGAGAGAGGGGGGAACGAAAGAATTAAGAGAGAGGGAGCGTCTGGGATGGAAAAAAAGGGAAATAGGGTGAAGGGAAATAAAGGGAGGGAAGGGAAAGGGAGAGGAGGAGGGAGATGGAAAACATAAGGGAGGGAAGGGATCTGGAATGTAAAAAGAAGGGAGGCGGGAAGAGGAGGAGTGTAGGAATAAACGAGAAAGGGTTATAATTGGGGATAAAGAAGAGAAGTGAGAATGTTGATAAATGGAGAGAGAGAGAGAGAGAGAGAGAGAGAGGAGAGAGAGAGAGAGAGAGAGAGAGAGAGAGAGAGAGAGAGAGAGAGCAGTAAAATAAAAATAATAAATACGTTCTTCTATTTTTTTCTCGTGTGTTAATGAGTTTGACCAAAAAATTACCCCCCCAAAAAAAAAAAAGAAAAAAGTGGAAAAAACTAACATCCGCTTCTTAAATAATAGAGGTAAAATGAAAGTAAGAAAAAGGGTTTGGAAGTAATTAAATGTTTCCACCTGGGCATTTGTGGCGGTGCTGATCGAGGCCACCAGATGTCAGCAGCAGAAGTGATCAGAACATGCTGACCCAGGCCCTGCATTCCAATCAGTGTGTGTGTGTGTGTGTGTGTGTGTGTGTGTCCAGCTGTCTGTCTGTCTGCATCTGTGACATTGGTATGAACATAATTGTATTTGATTTGCAAGTAATATTATATACACGAGATGGATGTGGTACTGATGGGTGGTGGTGTTAGTAGTAGTAGTAGCAGTAGTGGTAGTAGTAGTAGCAGTAGTAGCAGTAGTAGCAGCAGTAGCAGTAGTAGCAGCAGTACCAGTTGCTACTAGTACTACTGGTGTAACAGTGTCTAGTAATAATGTACATTGTACAGTAATTAGATGTACAATTATTTTCATAGGTAGCAGCATGTCTGTATGTATGTATGTCACAAATGGGTGAGGACGGACATGGGTGCAGCTTGCCTGGCCACGCCACTCCACGTCATACACCGTGGAACTTTCCATGCACAATTTTTGTCACTGGTAGATAATTAATATGATTGGCACCACACTTCTTGTTTTTTAGAGTTCATCTGTGTCAAGGATTTTGGTATGCATAATTCTTTCTTACAAGCAGGATTTCACTTTCCTTCCTTGTGTAATTAGAGAGCTATAATCATGAATATATTTGCGTACTTGTGAGTGCGGGCAATCTACAAACATTTCAGCTGTCAGCATTTTGAGAGACAGGAGAGGTGGCGGTGCTGCACAGCTTGTGTGGCTTTCCGTGGTGCCGCCCTTGACTGACTGGCGGCCGCCGCGCTGAGGACCGCTTGGCGCCTCGGAATGCTGACAACTGAAATATTTGTAGGTTGTCCACATTTGCAAGTAAATCTTTATATTCATGATTGTAGCATCCTGATTCCACAAAGAAGGAAAGTGGAACGCTACTTGTAAGAAAGAATAATACGTGTTAAAATACATTACGGAGAGAGCAGCTGTTAGAAATAGTATGTTGTAGCACATACATATCCCTTCTTCTCACCATCTTCCTTCATTGTCAGCCCCCTTCCTTCATCACCCCTCCCTCCTGTTTTCTTTCCCATCACTCTCCCCTCTCCTCCCCTCTTACATCACCAACATCAAGAAAAAACTCTAGGTCCGTCCACTTGTGTGTTGATGGCTGTGGCGTGCTGGTTGTGTGGTGAACGTTAGAACACTACTACTACTATACTACTACTTCTGCTACTACTACTACTACTACTACTACTACTACTACTACTACTACTACCATTACCATTCCCTCACCACCACCACCACCACCACCACTTACCGCCACCGAGAACTCCGGCGTGGGCTGTATGTTGATGGCTCTGGCACGCTCGGTCGGCACGAAGCGGTAGAACTCGGTGTTGTTGTGGTACCACTTGAGGGAGTAGAGGCGTGTGGCGGACAGCTGGAAGGAGCACCCTAGCGTGGCCTGTCCCCCTGCTAAGGCGAAGGGCGGCACCACCACGCCCCGCAGGAGATCCCCCTCTGTTGTACCTGCAAGAGACAGACAAGAGATAGATAGACAGCCAGGCAATCACATACACACATCTATCCATCTGTAGAGCATATTCTGAAACACTTCTGGCTGCACCCAGAGTACTTTCATAAGTTGTAGTTTAAGGATGTTTCTACGACTCTAGTAATAGATTAAAGAAATGTTTACATTATTAGAAAGAAGAAACACTCTTGAGAATCCGGCTCATCATCTCTGTGCCCTTGGAAAATAGTCGTGGTGAGAGAACAAAGCGTTTCTGAGTACCAGCTTATACACCAGCCCAGCAACCACACACAGGATGGGCCAGACAGAGCACCACACACTCATACTGTAGAGGGGCTATGGATACTGCCACTGTATTCCCTACATGTCGTAAGAGGCGACTAGAAGGGAAGGAACTAAGCGGTTAAGGACTCTCTTCTCGGTGCAGTGTCCAATGAAAACACACATGACTAAGAATGGTGTAGATACAAGTATATACAAACAAGGGTATTGTTCGTTGTATTCTGAAACGTTTCTTCATGTTACAACTCTAGTGGAAGCTATTAAAGTGTTCAAGAATGTTTTCATGATTCTAATGCTAGTTTAACAGGGGTTGCATATCTTTAATGGCAAAAAGGACTCTTGAGAACCGGACTAATCATCTCTGTGGCCTTTGAAAATAGTCCTGACGAGAGAACAAAGCGTTTCAGAATACTGGCCCTGAATTTGCACTCGTGTCAGTCTTTGCAGGTGAAACTGTATTCTCCTAAGTAAGATTCCACATCTCACTGTTACGTGCTTTATTGATTTGTACTTATGATTTCTCAGGTAAAGCCAGTCTGGAAGTTGTACAGTACGTGGTTGTTAGGTTTGGTTAGGTTAGGTTAGGTTACATAAAGAGAATGCGTAGGGAGGTGAATGTCTTGATATAGAGGTGAAGTGTATGATATCAGTTCACAACATGGTAATAAAGTTTGCTCCGCCAGAATGAGACGAGTGTTTTTTTTTTTTTTTTTTTTTTTCTGTACACTGATGGAAAACAGATAAGGAAACTGACACGACAACACAAGTTGGACTCAAACCTTGTACTCTACGCCCCACACACACACACACACACACACACACACACACACACACACACATCTGCGCGCTAACTCATAAATGTGCACGATCGCCGTACTTTCATGGGAGAAGGGGAAAGTGTGTGTGTGTGTGTGTGTGTGTGTGTGTGTGTGTGTGTGTGTGTGTGTGTGTGTGTGTGTCGGGGGGGGCGGGGGTTGGATTTTGGGGAGTGGAGGGGAAGGGGGAGGGTATTTTAAGTTATATTGTTTTGAGGGGGAGATTTGATTTGTGGTGTAGGGGAGAGAGAGAGAGAGAGAGAGAGAGAGAGAGAGAGAGAGAGAGAGAGAGAGAGAGAGAGAGAGAGAGATTGTTAAGGTAAAGTGATTAATTGGATTGCGGTGATAGTAACAAAATAATAATAATAATAATAGTAGTAATAATAATAATAATAATAATAATAATAATAATAATAATAATAATAACAACAACAACAACAACAACAACCTTTTACTCATGTTTAGTCACCATCGGACAGTTGTAACTTCCGTGCGTTACTCAGCTCAGGTCGCGGGTCACTTGGCGCACCCCCTCCCCTACATCCACCCCCGTCTCCCTCAACCCTTCTCTTACACCTTCGCCCCTGCACTCCCTCCCCTGCACCCCCGCCTGCCGTGCCTCCCCCTTCCGTGCGGGTCGATAAATGAGAGACTGCGATCATTAGGGAAGGTGAGCTGCGGCGGGCCAGATGTCACAGGGCTTGTTGTGTTAAAGGATTCTTCTCTTTGTAATTGTGGCACGTGGAGGGAGAGAGGGAGAGGAGGAGAGGGAGAAGCTGGTGACGTGGTGCATCTGTCAACCGCATCAATGTATTTTTCTCATTGTCGTCTTCTTCATCATCTTCATCTTCTTTTCTTAGTTATTGGTTATTATTATTACGATTTGCTGCTTCCTTTCTTCAGGTTTTTTTTTCTCTTTTTTCTTATTTCTTATTCTAACGTTTTATCTATTCTTCCTCCTCCTCCTCTTACTTCCGCAACATTTTCTTAACTAGCCTTCCCTCTCCTTCCACCTCATTCCCTCCCCTTCTCTTCCACTTCCTTTCCCTTCTCTCCCCTTCACCTAATACCCTTCGCTTTTCTTTTCTTTTTTTATCCGTTTTTCTCTCACTCTCTCTACCCCTTCCTCCTCCTCCTCCTCCTCATTCCTAATTAGCTTTATCGGACTTAGTACCTTAAAAAATAAACAAGGAAGGGTTATGTTAAAATTTTGTGATTCGCTCTGGTGTAGCTATGGGATGTCACCTTTCCGAGGCTCTTTCTGGCTGTCTGGCACCGCATAGAACAAGCGAGTCCTTATCTCCATATAGAATTTCCACGCATTTACTCAACTCTGTATGGCAATTCTTTTCATGTCAGTGTGCTAACTAGAGAGAGTGGTGGATGGGGAGGAGCCTTCGTCGGTGCTATTTTTCTCACTATAGATTAGATAATATGACCACCACTGCTGAAAACTTTAACTTCATTTTTAACTCTAGACGGTTTTCGAGTGGGGATAAATCATTGTACGCAGGCGGTGCAAAACTCGTACCGTTCAGTCACGTGTGTTGGTGGACGTGGTGCCCTTTGAAAGCATCCTGGGAACTTACACCACGACATGGCAATCAAAGGGTTAAGGACTAATAGATATGCTACTGTTTCTCTTCCTTTGCGTTCCTTTGTGTTTCACTA
>NC_087153.1:34795521-34798021 GCF_035594125.1 Scylla paramamosain | reverse complement strand
GGTCTGTCTCGGGTAGTTTAGCAAGCTTAATAACCACTCTCCTCTGCCCTCTCCTTCCCCTCACTCTCTCCCCTCATTTCCTCCTCTTTCGCTCTTTTTCTCTCTCTTCTTCCTCTTTTTTTCATATTTTTTTTTCTTCCTCGTATTATTTTTTTTGTTATTCTCCCTCTCCTTTCGTCTTTTTTATCTTTTCTTCTCATTCTGTCTTTTTTTTTCTCTTTCTTGTTAGTTAATCTTCTTTTCCTCGCCTCATTTCATTTTCCTTGCCTTATTTCTTTTCCGCAGCTCTATTTTTACCTGTTCTCTGTTTGCCTTTTTCCCTTCTCTTTTTCTTTCATTTCTTTCACTTCTTGTTTCTTTTCTTATTCATTCGTCTTCTTCCTTCTCTCTTCTCTTTCTTTTTTTGCCTCCTTTTTCGTCTCTTCTTTTGTTCTCTTCTTTCTACATTCCTCCTTCTCCTCCTCCTCCTCCTCCTCCTCCTCTTCTCTTCTTCTTCTCTCTCCCTCCCTCTCATCCTTCTTTTCCTTTCCTTCCTTCTTTTCACTCTCTTCTGGCTTTCCTCTTCTTCCTTCTCCCCTCTCCTTCTCTTCTTTCTTTCTCCTCTTCTCTTTTTCTTTACTGTCCAGTTTCGCTTGTTTCTTTCTTCTCTCCTTTGTCACCTCTTCTTTTTCTCTCTTTCTATTCCTCCTTTTCTTCTCCACCCCTCCTTCCCTCTCACCTTTTTCCTTTCATTCTCTCTGTTACATTTTTTTTTTCAATTCTCTCTTTCAAATCTGTTTTTTCGTCTACTTTTCTTTCCCTCTTCTCTTCCTTCCCCTCTCTATCCCCTTCCTTTTTCCCCTTTCCTTCCCCTTCCTTCTTCCCCTTTCTCCTTCCCCTTCCCTCTTCCCTCCGCTCTCTCCTCCGTCCCTATCGTCTCCATTAACTTTCCTCTTTCTTCTTAATTATGTAGCCTCTCTCTCTCTCTCTCTCTCTCTCTCTCTCTCTCTCTCTCTCTCTCTCTCTCTCTCTCTCTCTCTCTCTCTCTCTCTGACGCTGTGTATGATAATGAAACTGATTAGCCGGAAAATGTATGTTTATATTCTTTCTCTCTCTCTCTCTCTCTCTCTCTCTCTCTCTCTCTCTCTCTCTCTCTCTCTCTCTCTCTCTCTGATAATGAAACGGATTTAGTGGAAAAATGTGCGTCCATATTCTCTCTCTCTCTCTCTCTCTCTCTCTCTCTCTCTCTCTCTCTCTCTCTCTAAAACTCCACTCCTTCAAGGGGAACTACGTAGCTCATTGGTAAGAGACTGTGACTAGCGAATGAGAGGTTCAAGGTTCGACTTCCCAACCCCATTTTTATTTATTTTCCCCAAAGAGCTCCATCTGGTGGAAGAAGCGTTACAGTTAGAATATAAAAAAAAAGAAGAAAAAAATAATAATAATAAATTGAAAAGGTAAAAAGCGGGTCACGTGATCTTCGTTTTCTATGATCCATCCCTTTGTCGCCATGTTGTCTCCCCCACTCGCTCATTTTCCTCCCGCTTTGTTTATCTTGATCTATCCCTCTCCCTCTCTTTATATTGAATTTTCTTTCCTTCGATCCCTTCCATTTGTTTCTTTGTTATTTTCTCCTTTTCTCATCTCTCTCTCTCTCTCCCCCTCTCTCTCTCTCTCCTTTTCGTTTCGTTCCTCACCTTTCTGCCTTTTATTTTCTTTTTCTTATTTGTTTTTTCCATATCACTTTCCTTATTTCCTTTTCGATAATCTTCCTATTTTATTTCAATTTTGCTTCATTTTTCTTGTTTTTTTCAATTGTTTCCCTTGCCTTATTTCCGTTTCCATTAAGTCATCTTCCTATACATTGCTCTAATTTTTTTTTCTTTCTTCCTTCCTCCCAATCTCTCTCTCTCTCTCTCTCTCTCTCTCTCTCTCTCTCTCTCTCTCTCTCTCTCTCTCTCTCTCTCTCTCTATTCTTGTTCTTCCTTATCCAAACCCATTCTTTATTATTTTCCTCCATCTTTCTCTTTTTTTCTTCCTTTCCCTCTCCCTCCCTTCCTCACTCTCACACTTATTTCTCTTCCTTTTCTCCTTTCTTCTCCATACCTTTCTTTTTATCATTTTCCTCCATTCTGTTCCCGTCTTTTATTCATTTTTCCATTTCCTCCTCCACTTCCATTATGATAATCTCTGCCTTTCTTCCCTCCTCCCTTCCTTCCTTCCTCCCTCTCCCTCCACCTCCACCCCCTTCCTCCCCCTTCTCCTCCCCTTCCCCTTCCCTTTCCGTCAGATTTCTAATGATTAACCACCTTCATCCCTCCCCCCTTCCCTAACCTTCCATTCCCTTCTGTCCCCACCCCTCTCCACCCCCTCTCCTTCTCTCTCTTCTTATCTCTTTTACTCCATCTAATAATCCACCTCTCTCTCTCTCTCTCTCTCTCTCTCTCTCTCTCTCTCTCTCTCTCTCTGTGTGTGTGTGTCTGGCATTTACACCTATTTTTTTCCTTTTTTTCCTCTTTCC
>NC_087153.1:34780521-34783021 GCF_035594125.1 Scylla paramamosain | reverse complement strand
TTAAAGTTTAGGAACATTCAATTTGCTGCAAACTTTTAATCTAATGAAGATATTTAATTCATTCCGGCTGCACTCTGTTGAGCTCTCCAAGCTGTTTGTTTAATTTATAAGTAAAAGACTTGTGTTCGCCACACACTGCACAATAAGGAAATAATTGGTAGTGTCGTATTTGTTGTTTTGATAATATGCATCGTAGAGTTGATACTTTTGGTTGAAGGAGTTTATTTTAGTGAACCTACTAATATGAATACTGTGATAAATAATAGAAACAGAATAATAAATGACCGGAAGAGACTTAGTAGTCAGGCTGTTAGCGCTGTGTCATTAGGAACCTTTTAGAAGAAGATTAGATAGACTTATTGATAGGAGTGATAGATGGATATAATCTACGTTTTATACAGGGACTGCCTTGCGTATACGCCTGCTGGCTTCTTGTATTTCCGCTTATGTTCTTACCGTTGACCTGAAGTACGATTCTGTATTACATAACATGAACATAAAACTACATATAGTCCCATAATTAACATCTCGTACGGCCATGTCTCGTCCACGAACAGTGTGTGCGATAATGATGAAATCTGTAGCACTGTGTCACATTCATTACAAGTTTCAGGGCGTGGTGAATATTTTGAGCACCTTGGTGTTTACCGTTCAGTGTGCCGCCAGGATAGGGGTGAAGACAGCTCCCCACCTCGCCCCGGCAGACTTTCTTGTGTCCCTCAGTAATGTCCCGCCATAGAAATAAAGAGGGTCATCTCCGCCAACCCTGAGTCATCACAGCCTCTCGTCTCCCATATTTCTTATCTGCCCTTTTGCTGTCTCGACGCTTTGTGATGTAAACATCAGCATCATTACTACCCCATAACACATACACACACACACACACACACTCTCTCTCTCTCTCTCTCTCTCTCTCTCTCTCTCTCTCTCTCTCTCTCTCTCTCTCTCTCTCTCTCTAGCGGCGCGCGCCTCACTCAACACGCATTTTTCCCCACCACGGTGCCAGGACAGCCTCAGCTCCGCGCCTCCTTCACACTAACATTCCCCACACAAAACCTCACGAGTGACATCACCCTTCCCTCCTCACGGTGCGTCATCACTGTTTTTCTGGAGTATTCTAGTAATGGCCTTTCCTTCCTCCCTCCCTCCAGATTTTACCACACACAATAACCGAGATAATCCCATTCCCCGTTTCCTGTATATAAGACCGGTAACATAGTAAAATATTGAGTTTAGAGCAGAGGGAAGGCGGAGAATAAGAAAGAGATGAACCGTTCTTTCCTAAGCTCTCTGTTTACTCTTAAGATTACTACTACATGACTTGAGCCGCGGGCGTTTGTCATTCTATTACACTCAGCGACTCGCAGCAGCGGCCCCTGATAATCTCCCTCCTCTCCTGTAATGTTCCTGTAAGCTTTATACTTATCCAGTGAGGCAGAAAGAGCAGATTAGTGCACTCTGCGGTGGAGGAATGGATGCGGAATGCGATAATGTTGCAACGTATTTTTTTTTTTTTTCTTTATGAAGGGATGTTCGTGTTTTGTCTGTGTGTTTGTGTGTTTAGTTTGAGCGCCGCGTTTTAAGGTTAAAGGAGGGAGAGTTACGAGTTAGAAGGCCCCATTAGATGATCCAAGTCTTAAGGGAACTAAAAGGAACGTAAAAGAAAGCCACTGGAAAGTCGTGGGATTATTAATATTATCAACCGGTGAGGCATAAAAAAATAAATAGATAAATAAAAAGTTCCCTAATATTATTGATTTTGTAGCAGTGATGGTAGTGGTGGTGGTGGTGGTGGTGGTGGTGGTGGTGATAGTAGTAGTAGTAGTAGTAGTAGTAGTAGTACCAGTAGCAGTGAACTCTTTTGTGGAGTCTATTATACCAAAAGGCTTAATGAGAAAGGGGAAAAAAATCCATCTTAGCATTATCGGTTTTAAGAGAGAGAGAGAGAGAGAGAGAGAGAGAGAGAGAGAGAGAGAGAGAGAGAGAGAGAGAGAGAGAGAGAGAGAGAGAGAGAGAGAGAAATTAGGAAAGATGAGGTCGCACGCTGATCCGGGAAGTGTTACGTAAGCAGTTTGATCAGCGACTCCCTGATCTGATCTAAGGAAAAAAAAAAAAACATAAGAAGAAAAATGAAGCAAAGAATGAAACATGAAAACGAAGTGATGGATTCTGTCCCTTGTGTGTGTGTGTGTGTGTGTGTGTGTGTGTGTGTGTGTGTGTGTGTGAGATGTCAAGGAAGAAGACAAAGGAGGAGCAAACGGACGTATACCTGTTAGACCTTGCAAGGCTGTTAGTGATAAGCTATACTGTCCATAGTGAGAGATGTAGGATAGTAAAGGCGAAGGCTCCCCCTCACTCACCATGCAGCGTAACAAACACATTGGCATTTTCATAGGAAGAAGATAAGGCCTCTACTGCCACGGACAAAATGAGCAGTGTTGGATTATTAGCAGCAACATGTACTGTACGTAGTGTATTTAGTAATATGTAGGTAGGTAGG
>NC_087153.1:34765521-34773021 GCF_035594125.1 Scylla paramamosain | reverse complement strand
AACAACAACAAGAACAACAACAACAACAACAACAACAACATCATCACAACCACCACCAACATCACCATTAACTGCATAAAAGTAGTAGTTATTATTATTATTGTTATCTGTTATCACCGCCACCCACCACCACCACCACCACCACCACCACCAACATCACCCTGACCAACATCATCATTAACTGCATACCTACGTAAAAGCGCCCCTGCCAACCCTTAGCACTTCACACCACTCCTGCCACTACGCACATCAAACGGCGCTTGTGACGCGGGCGCTGAGAGAGAGAGAGAGAGAGAGAGAGAGAGAGAGAGAGAGAGAGAGAGAGAGAGAGAGAGAGAGTGAGTGGGGGGAAGAAGATTGGGGGTATTTCAAATGAATTAAGCCATCAAGTGCTGCTCGCGGATACTGTTGACTGATTGCAAACTGTCAGTCACTCTTCGGTAAACATAGAAAGATCGACCCTTTGAGGACGCGTGAGCACCAAGCAGCAGCAGGAAGAGGAGCAGGAGGAGGAGGAGGAGGAGGAGAGAACGGGAGGGAAAAGTGGGCTAAGTTAAGGGTGGAAGTATGTTTGTAAGGAGGGGAGGAACTGGAGGGAAGAGGAGAGGAAGGGGGGGAAAAAAAGTGAGGGGATTAAAGTGAGGTGTGAGTGAGTATGCGTGAGTGGTGTTTGATGTTTGGCGTTTTACAGGTCGATAAGTTAAGGGCATGGTCTCTCTCTCTCTCTCTCTCATCTCTCTCTCTCTCTCTCTCTCTCTCTCTCTCTCTCTCTCTCTCTCTCTCTCTCCGGAACACACAAACACGGGTATTCTTTTCTCTCTTTCTTCTCTCTTTCTATCTCTCCTCTTTTTTTTTTTCTCCCCGTCCAACTTTGCTTTCTTTCTCCTTCCATCGATCTATCTCGTCTTTCTTTCTTTGGTATTCATGGCTTTCATTCATTCCTTCATCCATTCATTCTTTACTATTTTACGCATTCATGTAGTTCACCATCTTGTTTTTTTTTTTTTATTCTTCTTCATTCACTTTTCATTGCCGTCCCTCTTTTCACTCAGTTTTTATTCACTCCCCTATTCATTAATTTTGCACTCTCTTCATTCATTAATATATTAATATTTCACTCATTCCTGCAGTTTACCGTCTTTTTTTTTCTTTTCTTTTATTTGCTTTTTCATTGGTATCCCTCCTTTCACTCAGTCTTTATTCACTGCCTCGTTCATTCACTCACTCCTGCACTTCTCCATTTTTCTTTCCTCTTCTTCCTTCTCTTTCCTCCCACTTTTATCAGTCATTGTCAGTTTTATGTACGGTCTTGTTCAGCAGTCGAATAACATCAACACGCCCCACTCATGCCCCACTCATCACCAGTTTGTTTAGCGTCCTTCCGCAATCGTAAGTCCCTTGATGTGTTAAAAATCCTTCACTTGGGTTCTGTTACTAGACTGTCACCTGATCACGAGACTTGAGGATGGGAGGACAGAAAAAAGGACTATGGAAATAGATACACACGCCACAAAGGAACGTGAATGTAGAAGGTTAAGGCGACTTCTGACTAAGACTTATTGAGCGTGTAGCGTTCAGGTGCTGTATGCGATAAATCATACAACGTCGCAGTGTCACCTTCTCAGACGCCTACATTCACAGCCTATTCACAACCTATTCATGGCCTATTCAGTCAGCATGAAAACCTCGCCTCACCTGAAGTACAGCAGACACACACCAGTACACACACCGACACACATCTCATCACGCCGTCTATTGGCAGATACACACCAATACACACACCGACACACACACCTCATCACGCCGTCGATTGGCACTCAGCGACACACCAATGGATCGTATTTTGAAATGCTGTGTGCTCTTGTAAGTACTGTTTTGAAACCCCACACAGATGATTTGTTGGATTGTCATCGGTGTTTTTCTTTCCCTACGAATGATGTGAGTACTTAGCAAACTAGTCATGAAAACTTCAATGAAAACATAACTTTCAATAGAACCCGTTGAAAAATATTCGAGATAAGATACTAAGTGCGAGAGATGATTAGCCGAATTTTCATCAATGTTTTTTCTCATTAATGATGCAGAATATTTACCAAACCATCACCGGAATCATGAAAACACCCATGAAAACACAACTTTCAAAAGAACCTGTTAGAAATAGCCAAGAGAGAGAGAGAGAGAGCGGTCTAACTTTTATGAAAATGTTGTCCTCAGGTACTGACGGACTCTCATAAAACAAGAGCCAAGAGGACACTCAGACACTCAGAACACTACTCGCACTTCTCCCGCCCCGGTGTCCATCCCAGCGTGTCCCGGTGAGCTCCTCCCGTAGGCGTCTTTAAAAAACTGCGCGTCTGGATGCATGGAATATATTTTCGGTAGAATAGAAGTTAAAGGTTAAAGGTAAAAATTCACGAGCCATGAAACTTTGAACTTATTTAATTTTTGTCCATGTATTGATCGTGGCATCACTGAGTTCATAGAGTGAACACGCTCTTTAAACACACACACACACACACACACACACACACACACGCGGAGTAGAAAAGCGAGGCAAGGTCCCACAAACAGCGTGTATAGGCCTAAAAACAAAGAAATGCGCAGGAGGTAGTGACGAGACCTCTTCTTGTTTTTCCTCCTCCTCCTCCTCCAGGATCAGGTCGCGCGTCGTTACCATTCGTACCAGTCGTACCGTTCCCTCCGATATGAAACCCAGCCCCATGTTTTTCACGTTTCCTGTCAACACTCTGGTGAAAAATTCGTGTGGCACATTTACAAGCAAGACTCATCCATCCATCGCCCCGCTGGGAGTCGTGTGTCAGCTCTGGCCTCGGTTGTCATTTACCATTATGTTCCTCCTGGTGTTGATCGTATTCTTTAAGCCTTTCAGTGCTACGAGTTCAGTTTTGCTCCTTTCTTCTTACCGTTACAGGATTTAATTGTGTTTAGGAAGGCTTTTTTTTAATATATATAATTGCGGTTTTAGAATCATATATGGTTACTCGTACACTGTGTTTTATCTTTATTTACTCTATTCCGACGAAAATTAGATGGTTTTATGGCTGTTTGGAAGTTGACTTAAGCACTGAATGGGTTAATATAATGCCGGGCGAAGGGGGGAAAAATGCCTTTACCTTCTAATGACGACCTTTTTAACTCTATTCTGACTAACACAGGATGACTATGACTGCTTTGGAAAATCCACTCTAGTACTGAAAGGGTTAATATATTGCCGGGTTAAGAAAGAAAAAAAGATGTGCTTATAATGAAGACAGATGGATGAAACGCTTAATATATAAATGAAATGCCAGGCCGGGAATGTAGAATATTTTTTTGGTTTTACTTCTGTTATCCCGCTGCTGGGAGAGTTAGATATATTCGTAATTACACGCTTGATGTCTGTGTGTGTGTGTGTGTGTGTGTGTGTGTGTGTGTGTGTGTGTGTGTGTGTGTGTGTGTGTGTGTCCGAAATACTGCGATTATATTGACTAAATCTTCAAAAAAAATATATACACTGTGAACCTTCTCTCTTCCTATTGGTTTATCTGTGTCTGTCAGTCAGTCTGTTGATCTGTCCGAGAAAAGAAACAAACAAGATAACAAAACTACACACACACACACACACACACACACAGGAGGAAAATAAACGGACAGACAGACAGACGGATAGACAGACCAACAGACAGAGAGAGGGCAAAGGCTAATGACCCGCACGAAACAAGGTTTAAGATAATGAGGGTAATTATGCAATACTGCGACTCCCGTAATTACTGAGGACAGACAGAGAGACACACGGACAGGTAAACAGACAGACATTGATAGATAGTCACGCTGGTGCTTTACTGGACTGATTGAGTCGCTGATTGATATACACGTGGAGAGAGAGAGAGAGAGAGAGAGAGAGAGAGAGAGAGAGAGAGAGAGAGAGAGAGAGAGAGAGGAGAGAGAGAGAGAGAGAGAGAGGAGAGGAGAGAGAGAGAGAGAGATGTTTGGTAGAGGAGTGGTTGGAAAGGTGGAGGAAGAGAATTATAGAGACAAAAGTGAAGGGATGGAGAGAGAGGGAGGGAGAGTGGGAGGGAGAATATTATGAGTAAATGATGGAGGGAGGGAGGAAGGAATGATGGACGAGGATAATTCTCGGGAGGTAAAAAAAAAAAAGTGGAGGAACATGAAGGGAAGGCAGGGAGGAAGAATATTAGATTGTCCAAAGGGAAGTTAAGCCAACATTTATGACGGGGGGAGGGGGGAGGGAGAGAGAGAGAGAGAGAGAGAGAGAGAGGAGAGAGAGAGAGAGAGAGAGAGAGAGAGAGAGAGAGAGAGAGAGAGAGAGAGAGAGAGAGAGACTTACGTAACTTTAAGATCTCATAAATGCTGAATATAATTATAGTAGCAGTAGTAGTAGTAATAATAGTAGTAGTAGTAGTAGTAGTAGTAGTAGTAGTTGTAGTAGTAGTAGTAGTAGTTGTTGTTGTTGTTGTTGTTGTTGTTGTTGTTGTTGTTGTTGCTGTAGAAGCAGAAGCATAAGCAGCAGCAGCAGTGATAGTAGTAGCATGCCGATGACACTGCTGTTGTAGGTAAAATCAGCAATGGTAACTCGGAAGACTATCTGACACAAGTAAGGGATTTTCTGTCCAGGTGCAGTGACAATTATCTTAATCTCAATGTAAAGAAAACCAAAGAAATGTTAGTAGATTTCAGAATAAATATTACAGTACCTGACACAATTGCTATAGCTAATGAAGAGGCTGAAAGAGTCGAGGAATATAGATATTTAGATGTAGTAATTGATAAAAAGTTAACAGGATCTGGAAATTCACAACAGGTTTATAACAAATGTCAACAGCGTATCCATTTTCTTAGAATACTGAGAAATACTCAAGTAGATCGGACAATATTATCACTATTTTATAAGTCTGTGGTAGAATCTGTCTTGTGTTTCTCAATTACAATATGGTATGGAAAGTTAACATGTACAGATAAGAACAAAATGAAGAAAATTGTTAAAACTGCTGGTAAACTTCATGCAAAAACTGTGTCATTAGATGAATTGCATAACACATATGTAAGGAAACATATGAATAAGATTATGACTGATGTAAGCCATCCACTGTATGAACATTATGTCTTCCTAAGATCAGGCAAAAAGTTGGCTCTCCCAAGGCTACACACAAATAGATTTAAAAATTCTTTTATTCCAAAGAGTATAAAATTGTATAAATATTTATCAACTCAGCATAGCTAACTTACTACACTTTTGATATAACACTATTTACTTTTTAGAATTAAGTTTTTATATCTTTTGGAGGGCTCGGAAACCATAAAGAGTTTCATGTTGAATATGTATTCAGTGTGACAATAAAGCTTATCTTATCTTATCTTAGTAGTAGTAGTAGTAATAGTAGTAGTAGTAGTAGTAGTAATAGTAGTAGTAGTAGTAGTAGTAGTAATAGTAGTAGTAGTAGTAATAGTAATGATGTTGAGGGCATTTATGATACCTATAATGGTAGTAGTAGTAGTAGTAGTAGTAGTAGTAGTAGTAGTAGTAGTAGTAGTAGTAGTAGTAGTGGTAGTAGTAGTAGTAGTAGTAGTAGCAGTAGTAGTAGTAACAACAACAACAACAACAGCAACAACAACAACAAGAACAACAACAAAAACAATGATAACACGACATGGTGACAAGTGTGAACAAGTAAGTGGCGAAGGAAAAATGAGCAAAGCAATAGAAGAACTCCATACTCTATTACCATCAAGTTTTCGTCCCCGTGAGCTTAGTACTTCTCCCCCCTCCCCCCTCTGAACAAACCATCCACTGAGAGACTTGACGCGGTAAAGTTCTCATTTATTAGCCGGGTCTCCCCCTCTTCACTTTTTCCTTAGG
Organism: Scylla paramamosain; assembly: GCF_035594125.1. Lineage (NCBI taxonomy): Eukaryota > Metazoa > Arthropoda > Malacostraca > Decapoda > Portunidae > Scylla > Scylla paramamosain. The sequence continues at coordinate 34,767,143 of NC_087153.1, read as the reverse complement.
CCTTCCAGTACCACGCCATCCATTTTATTGTATTCCAGGTGTCATTCGAGTGCTATCATGTTATCAAGGGGCTGTTACTTGTCTGCTAGTTACTCATCCTGCAGAATTGTATCTTATTTACTCTATTGTGACTTTGTGTGAAGTTTTGAAGTTGTGTGTTGTACTAATTGGGCTAGTTTGTACATGTGATAGTGATGATGTTAATACTTTGTGTGAAGTTTTGAAGTTGTGTGTTGTACTCGTACTAATTGGGCTAGTTTGTACATGTGATAGTGATGATGTCAATACTTCTGCTTCTTCTACTGTTGTTGCTACTTCTACTACTACTACTACTACTACTACTACTACTACTACTACTGCTACTACTACTATTACTATTACTACTACTACTACTGCTACAATGATAATAACAACGACAACAAAAACTGCAACAAAAACTATTACGGAAACTACAACGAAAACTATAACAACAACAACAAATACTACTACTACTACTACTAGTACTACTACTTCTACTACTACTACTACTACTACTACTACTACTACTACTACTATTACTACTACTACATAATATTTTCTAACTTCCTCTTTATACGTAATACATTTATTATATATCCCTCATTTATATTCGGCAGAAAGTTGTTTTTTTATGGATCATTTCTTTTCCAATTCATTTCCTCTCTCCTTGAGCCTCTTCCTCCTCACGTCCCTAACCTTCGATAAAATGTATCTAGTAGTTTGTATTTCCTCCCCTTTTTTTTTTTTTTCTTCTTCTTCTTCTTCATCTTTCTGCAACATTATTCTTATTTATTTATTTTTTTTATTTGTTCTTTTCTATTTTGTATGTCCTAAGAGTACATTATTTTTTCTACCACTACTCAGGAAGCATAATCTGCACTGTATTAGTATTATGTAGTGTAACTTGTATTATTTTTATTTCCTTTTCTATGATGGAAATATTACGTAGGCACTCATTTATTTAGTTAGTTTGTTAGTTAGTTAAATGGTTCATTAGTTTGCTAATTATTTAGTTATTCTGCTTAAACTCGCTGTGACTTACATTTTGTCCCTTGTGGATTGTGCTAGTTCACTTTTTCTTTTTTTTTTCTGTACTAATATTTATCATAATTTTTCCCACTACTTATCAGATTAATTCCTTTGTTTCTGTTCTTCTCCAGTGTGTCGTTGTCTCTCCTACTCTGCCCTTCAGTCACCTGCATCTTTAACGGTCTATTTCACAGAATACTTATAGATTATAATAACACCTTTATCTTTTATCACTTTTCGTCGATGTTTTCCCCCACTTTTCATCAGAACTGCTCCTGCCTCTATTCCCTGTAATCATGTTGCGTATCATACTCAGATCTTCTCCTCAGCTTGTGTCTCGTTTCTGTACTGAGTCGCTGTTTGGGATGAGTCTTCTCCGCGTGGTTCTATTATATGCTTCTGCTTAGTATGCCTTTCTGCCTTACATCCTCCTTCACGCAGTCGATCCATCTCTTTTTTCGGTTAATTGTTTGATTTTACAGCGATATGCAACAAGTAAACACTAAAAGTACTGTACATGATCTTTACAGGCACCCACAGTCAAGAGAAAGGGGAAATAAAAAGGACAGATTTTC
>NC_087153.1:34750521-34760521 GCF_035594125.1 Scylla paramamosain | reverse complement strand
CTCTGGGCTGTATTCTTAAACGTTGTAGTCTCCCATAAGGGCTGTCATTCAAAGGCCACGGGTATGATGATACTTATTCTCATGGGTACTTTTCTGACAGGTCTCTCACAAGGACCATCTTTCAAAGGCTATGAAGATAATAATACATGGGTATATTTCCTACTAACAGTGTACCATCTTCGTTAAAATATCACTAGGATCATGAAAGCACCCTTGAAAACCTCTTCCAGTATCTTCCACTATGTTAAAAGTAATCAAAATAAGACGCTGAATCCTTTTTTAGAATACGGATTGTCAGAATACAACACGCGTCACCCAGGAGGTCTATGTCAAGGTCTATGGGGAGCTTGGTCTCTGTAACGTCATGGCTTGCAGTAGACCAGACAAGATTTAACTCTCTGACTGCTAACGAGACGCCACTTGTTGCTTCATTTCAGTAACATTAGACTACTTTAATAAGTGGAAACAAAGCAGCAGGTGCTAATAGCTTTGAAGAACTCTTTCATTCATTTTGCTGTCAGTGATACCTCCAAATTATACTCTCACTAGACCATTTCATTAAACTTTAAGCGCAATGGTCGTCTTGTGGTAAAATAAATAAAAGTTTGCGTGGACAACAACATGAGAGAGAGAGAGAGAGAGAGAGAGAGAGAGAGAGAGAGAGAGAGAGAGAGAGAGAGAGAGAGAGAGAGAGAGAGAGAGAATGTTAATTTCGTCTTTCCTAAGCTACAGAATTTTCTAAAAAGACTATAGCACAACAATAAGCGTTTAAACAATTGAAAGTGAATATGGAAAGAAAAGAAAAAAATATGTAGCAGTGAAAGGGCTCAGCTTGAGGAGGCGGCATTGCAGTCAGAACGTTAGTCGTCTGAGTGGGCATTCAAGACACGCTCATCCTCGAGAGACAAGAACCACAAGCGCCACAAGAGCCAGTCGTAGCACCTGTATGAACCTGACTTGCCTGGTGAGCAAGACAGAGGCCGCCGCTCCACAGACGCACAGCCCTCCATCATTCACACGCCGTGTCTGACAAGTGGCCAAGAATGCCGCGCGGAGCCATGCCCAGAGCCTCTGCTGACCGACGTCGAACACAGCTCAACAGGAACACGTGGCCTGATGGGGAGGGGTGAGCGGATGCTGCACTGCCCCTCTCTTCATCTCCCCTCCTCCCACACTCATCCCTCCTCCTGCCTCCCTCCTCCACCCCTGCAACACACCTCGCGACTTGGCGGGACCGTGTGCCATGCATATTACACACACACACACACACACACACACACACACACACACATAACGCTGCATCTCTCCCACCTCCACCGCCGCCGCCGCCACACTTGCTCCGGCCGCCTCCATCCCCCATAGGGATCATTGGCTCGGAGGTGCTGTGGTGGAGTAATGAAAGAAAACGGAGGAGTGGAGGCAGGGACGGAGTAAGGAGGCACAAGAATAGTGAAGTAATGGAGAAAGTGGGAAGTGAGAGGCGTGTACGTAACACTGTATTGCTTCCTGTCCTTGCTTCCTTAATTAACCAACAGTGATGAGGAAACGTGTTGCACACACACACACACGCACACACTCACACACACACATTCTAAACCATTACATGTTCGTGGATATAAAATTTATTTCGTGCAGAAGTTGAATTTTTCACATCGTCTTGAGAGAGAGAGAGAGAGAGAGAGAGAGAGAGAGTTAATTAGTTCCATTCTTCGCCGCTACATCTTTAGCTGATCATTCTGACAATCAAAACTTTCCACTAACCTTAATTTTCTAATCCCACACTCAGCTTATTTTCTTCTAGTCTTATAATTCTCATGATAACCGCACGCGCGTACACACACACACACACACACACTGCCTCCCTCCCTCCCTCCCCCCTTTCCTTGTATCTCTTTCATCTTTCCTCACATTTATAAGCAACATTCCTTCATTTACTCACCACCACTCCTCACATTGCCCGCCACTGTCGCATCTTCATTCTCTCTTTGTTATAAATAGAGGAGAAAAAACATCCGCCCGAACAGGGACTCGAACCCTGGACCCTTAGGTTAAAAGCCTAATGCTCTACCGACTGAGCTATCCGGGCTGACAGCGAGTATGCAGTGTGTTGGGGGTAACTGAGGTGTTTCTCTCTCTCTCTCTCTCTCTCTCTCTCTCTCTCTCTCTCTCTCTCTCTCTCTCTCTCTCTCTCTCTGTATGTGTGTGTGTGAGACTGACAAACCTGCATTTAATATGATCAACTTTAAATCTCTCTCTCTCTCTCTCTCTCTCTCTCTCTCTCTCTCTCTCTCTCTCTCTCTCTCTCTCTCTCTCTCTCTCATAACCTTTGGCCTCTGCTCGCATGAATGACGTGTCAGGAGAGGAGAGAGTGCTGATTGGATTATGCAGAGAGAGAGAGAGAGAGAGAGAGAGAGAGAGAGAGAGAGAGAGAGAGAGAGAGAGAGTGTGTGTGTGTGTGTGTGTGTGTGGTGCAAGAGGGGCGCAAGGCAAGGCAACTAACGAGACTTAACTTTTTCATAACAGCATTTATTACAACACGGAGGTGTGAGTAACAAGGTCACGGCGGCGGGAAAGTTCCGGGAAATAGTGAAATTGACAAAAAAAAGAAAAGGAAAAAAAAAACTAGACACATGAAGGCATATTATCTTTTGAGATGACAAGAGAAGAATATAAATGAGTCAAAGAAAAGAGTAATAATTCTGAGAGGAAATGTAGTGGTTGTTGTCAGAGAGAGAGAGAGAGAGAGAGAGAGAGAGAGAGAGAGAGAGAGAGAGAGGAGAGAGAGAGAGTGGGGGGGAGGGGGAGGGAAATGAAATGGTAACACCTAACTCAAGGGAAACCGCCAGGAAAGTGAAAGGTTTCCCGTCCCATGCGGATGCGGAACAGTTCTCTGACCTCTTGTACATTTTCATTAAGTCACGCGAGCACAGTGCAATAATGAATGTCGTAGTGTTTTCCAAGATACGCAGGTGTGTTGCCATGAATTATGACACCTGGCTAGGCATGCACCGGCGGCCTTCACTCAGTGCGCCTCACCTGTCGTAATATTGAGTCTTTGTGTCCTTTTTTTCTTTTTTTCTTTTCTTTCATGTTTTCTTTTTTTTTTATTTACAGGAAAAAGATGTTGACTGGCCAAGACCTACAAAAACTGAAGGGAAAAAATATTGATTACGCTTTGTCTCAAAAAAAAAAAAAAAGGAGAGAGAAAAGAAAAGGGTGAGTAGAAAATAGATTATTTATTTCACCAGTCTTATGATTAAATTTTCCTTTTTTCTTCTTTTTCTTCTTTTTTTTTTCTTCTTCTTCTTCTTCTTCTTCTTCTTCTTCTTCTTTCTTTTTCTTTTCTTTTTCTTTTTCTTTTTTTTCTTCTTTTTCTTTTTCTTCTTCTTCTTCTTCTTCTTCTTCCTCCTCCTGCTCTTCTTTTTCTTCTTTCTCGTCGTTGTCGTCGTCTCTCAGTGAACCAACATTAGCGTAGCATTTCGTAGAATCACTTCGCCTCTCGCAGGAAGAAGTGGAGCGTGGTTAGATAGGCGAGGCAGCTCAGTGGGAGGGGAGCCACGAAATGGTTCCTCCTCGACCTCTCCGGCGGTGTGGAAGAATGTCATCAGGGAAAAAGAGCGAGCATTCTCAGCCGTATGCTCGTCCTCCGTGATGTCTTCCTTCACAGCAGCGGTGTCGACTCCAAACCCTCAGTGAAGCAGTGATATCTCGTAACATTGCGACTCAGCACTGCATTCTCAAACGTTTCGGCGCCTTATCAATTCACTTTGGCAACCTGTATTGGAAAATATTGTTGTTTTCACAGGTTTCTCAGTTGAACATGGAATCTACGTTTATGGAAACCGTATTTTGAAATGTTCCAGCGCCGTGCCTCAACTACTAATAGCAGTCTGTGGTGGAATTTATTGATGTGTTTAAAGGTGTTTCTATTGTTCTGTTAATAACTAGACAAAAAATATTCTACTGCTAGTAAAAAAAAACAAAAAAACATCAGAATACAACTACTATCTCTGAGACTTCTCTTAAACAGGCTTAGGTGGAAATTACAGGTGCCTTCATACATCTGGTAATCGATTCACAATGATTCTGCATCTTTGATAATAAGAAAAAAAAAAAAAAACGAAAACACGATTAATCATCTCCGTGGCCTTTGAAAACAGTCCGTATGCGAGACCAAGGCTAAGAATACAGACGTGGTAGCTGGAGATTTCGGTTCGCAGCCCAGTAGCGGGGAGGAGAGACGCGCCGTACTGCCGGAATGTGAAAGGTTATGAAAAGGTGGTGCACGGGGCGGGCGTTGCGTCAGACCATAGAGGACTTGAACCCAGCCATCCATAACACACACACACACACACACACACACACACACACACACACACACACACACACACACACGTCGCTTGTCAGTTTGAAGTAAATATAACGCACAGAAAAATACGACAGGTGTTTGTGCACATTGTGTGTCATAACCAGCGAAGTTCTAATTGTGTTTTTTCTTGTTTTTGTTTTTTTTACCACTAATGTTTGTAAAAAAAATACCGGATTAGATTAGAACAATGGTATGTACTTACACGGTATAGAATAAGAATGGGAATTGAACAGATACTTGAGCAGGACAATAATGTGAGTAAAGAAGGGGAAAATAATGTGGGATAGAAATTGAAAGTGTGCGTAGCTGATGCAGGAAAGTGATGTGGGGAATAAATTAGGTTAGTGTGGGGATCTATTGTATTACATTTGACGTTGTCCTTTATGCATGGTATTATTTTGATTAGTCATGCCAGAAAGAGAGAGAGAGAGAGAGAGAGAGAGAGAGAGAGAGAGAGAGAGAGAGAGAGAGAGCTTATTCATGCTTTGCGGCACTCAAGGTTTAAATTTTTATCCTCCCTCCCCAAAAATCTATATATACGTATACATGAGTTAAAGGGAAAGACCCAAAACTTCCCTTCAGCGCCACGGACAAGACTCGCGTGGCGGCGCCTTTAGTCGATCAATTAATCAATCCACTTCTCGCCACATCCACATTACAGTGCGTGCCATCCACAGTATAGGTTCGAATTCTTAAACGCTTTGAATGATTGGTAGAGTTCCCACGATGGTTTCTTTTTTCCTATCACTAGAATCATGAAAACACCTTTGAAGATCGCGAGAGCCTCCACTAGAGTCTGTTCAAAGTAGTCGAGATGGGACGCCGGAACATTTCAGAAAACGGGCTGCCTGAAGGAAGGAAGGAAGACCAGCGGTGACTCTTGATGAACTGGTTGATTACGTATTAGGCGGCACAGCAACAGAGGTCATATATACGTAGGCTCTACAACATTCATGCATCGCTAGAACTGAGAGGTAGACGACGATAGGAAGACCAGTGACTGATGACACATGCAACCCTCCGCAGTAAAGTTAGATAGAAAAGTAACAGGGATCATTGGGAGAGAGGAATAAGAAGTGAGAACGAAAGGGGAAGACAGAGGAATTAAAACAGTAGTGGGACTGACAGGAGACAAAGAAGGCAGAGACAATGACAACAGAAATAGTGAGGGTCGTGAAAACATTCCTGCTCGAGTGCTGGAAGATAAGAAATCGAATCACTAAAGAACGTCAAGGAAGACAGAAAAGAGTCAGTTAAGAACCGATTCAAAGCGTAACTACCCTAAAGAAGAAGAAATCGAGGAACACACTGGTTTTTCTTACACTGTGTATATACTTTTCCATCAATCCCAAGTTCTCTCACCTACTAAGAACCTACCAACTTTCATGGTCTGTAAAGAGATTGTCAGCTAATCACAAAACTGAGAGTGGAAGTGAGCGAATCAAGGTACTGGGCCTTTGAGCGTGACGGTACGTGCATCCTGTTGAAGGAGGCATGCTGCGTGGGTTGGCTTCCTGCAGCACACGAGAAGGGTAAGGCCACTAGTATTCCTGAAGACTGGGAGGAAAAGTAAGTTCAAGGCCAACTTATGTGTTCATTAGATCATGACTGCTTCCTTTCCTCAGCCAGCCTGCAACAAGAGAGGCCAGAGAATGTTAAATAGGCGAAATCAAAATTAAGAAAGGTCGTTCGGTAAGTTTTTACAGCGCAGAGAAAAATATGACGCTCAAGGCTGCGTGTGAATTTTTTTTCTTTTTTGTTTTTTTGTGTGTGCGTTTCCTTTCTTTACCCATCCTGCAAGAGAAAGGTCACTACGTCGGGGAAAAAAAGAAATTAAAGTGAAAAAATGGATAGTTCATAAAACGTTGCTCTGATAGTGTAAGGAAAAATACTTCGAAGGTTAACTCGTGTATTTTTTTTTTTTTTTTTCAGTGTTTTCTTTTCCCACCCTCCGTGCTGGAGAGAGGCCGGCAGAGCATGTGGAAGGAGCGAAATGAAATGAAAAATTGATCGCTCGATGGTTGAAATTTTGCAGTATGTGTTAAAGTATATACGTCAGAGTTCATTTTTGTGTTTATTAATGTTTCCCTGCAAGAAAAAAGGAAAAATGTAAAGAAAGAGAGAGAGAGAGAGAGAGAGAGAGAGAGAGAGAGAGAGAGAGAGAGAGAGAGAGAGAGAGAGAGAGAGAGAGAGATCAGCTTAACGTAACCCTAACATAATACAGTCAACATTGCCTTAGTAACCCGTTGAGTCATATTAGTGACGTGGTACTCTGCTTCAGTTTAAAAAAAAAAAAAAGCTATCATAGAATATAATGAGGAAGACAACCTGTTTAAAGTTCCAAAGTTTGCACGAAGATACCGAGTGAATTCTGACTCACGTGCGTCACTCATTCAGTAATTTATACATGGGTGAGTTGGTCCATCGGCATAATCAGCCAGCGGACCGAGTCTTCCGCCGCAAAATGGCTGCTGCTGGATTTGGGAAGATATTGCATGAGCAAACCAAGGCGGGGCTCCAGGCAGATTGCACCTTTGGCAAGCGAGCGAACCTGTGGAATCACTGGGAAGGGAGGGAAAAGGATGGTGAGTGAGGGGAGCAACTCTGTCCCTTGTTGAGGAGTTGAAGGAAGAGGAGGAGGAGGAGAAGTATCGTTACAGTATTTAAGTCTGTTCGCGCTCAGAGTTCATTCAGTATTTTATTAAAGAGAATATTGTGAAGTTTGACGTTCGTGAAAAAACTGAGTCGATACAAATATGAATTTACTCAGTATTAAAACGTGAATAAAAGAGAAAGAAAGAAAAGAAAATCGTCGCGACACAATGGCCGCAGTTTAGGCTTGACGTGTTCGTGTCTCTTAACCCACGACTTGTGCTGAACTTGTCCCGGTGGACGGTACTGTGTGGGTAAATGTGGAATGAACCAGAACAGTGGAACTTGTGTACTGTGGAGAAGAACGCACCGGACACAGCACTCTGCAGTGTGCGGAGGTGTGGCAGCGAAAGACCAGCCTTCAATGACGACTTTTCCCCACACCTACACTTCCTTGTAAAGGTGATGGTCACTGGAAGAGCCGAGGAACCCTGGCACGTCACAATGGTGGAAGAAGATTACCTCTCCTCCCTAAACAGAATGATGGATGAGTCCTTCCGAGCACCAAGGAAATGGCTTGCTGCACTCACAGAACGTGGTACAAGTACTGAACGATGGCGGTTCACAAGATGGTCAGCAAGAACTCGAGACGAGCGTTCCGGCGGCCGCCGCCGAGCACGACAAGGCGGGCATCACGGTGGCTGGCACACAGAGGGAGTTCTTGGAAAACCACCGACACAAGCCGAGAGGCTTTAAGTTAAAATACAAGACTCCCTCAGAGAGAATCAGAAGATTCTTGATGGCACTGAAAGATGCATGCCTTCCTCTGCCTCCCAGGAAGATGAGGTGACGGGGGATCCAGGAAGCAGACTGCTTGAGGAGGCTGAGAAGTAGTAGCCTCCCTCAGCAAACCCAGGAAGATCAGAAGAATACATTTTAGTTCAGCTTTTTAAGACCGAGATTTTTCGTTACTTATTGTCTCTGTCTATCACAATTCTATGTTGTCATTTTCTCGCAACACAAATAAAAAAAAACAGAAATAATAGAGTGATGGTGATTACATTTCTTGAAAGATAAAAAGATAACATTTAAAAATATGCAACCGTTTATCCTCAAACATGAACCAAAACAATTAAGAGGAGGACAAGCTCCAGACGTCCGCTATTCAGTAGAACGCAATAATGAACGCGGCGTGCAAAGTTGTTGATAATGCGCTCACATTCCTCACTCACTGCCGCAGTGCTGTGTCTCCTTCTACCACTACTCCCATTGTTACTGCTCTTTTGAACTTGCTAACTGCATGCTTTTCTCACTCCCTGCGCCCCTATGGTCAAGCTGCACAGGAGTTTCTACTTAGTCTCATCCCCAGTTTTTCCACCTTAATAATGTAAGAGTTGGCCAGCATCTCCAGTTTCATCCCTTTTACTGATGAGCTCTGGAAGTCTTCCTGTTTCTGCATTTCCTTCTGCCTATGACTGAACTGTTTCAAAAAGAGTGAATCCTTTCACGATTCTATGGAAAATTTCGTCAGATCCAAGGGTCTTATTTACTTATGTCTTTCCAATTCAATGAAAAATATGGCTTTTTACAATGAATAAGCCATATGTATATATATATATATATATATATATATATATATATATATATATATATATATATATATATATATATATATATATATATATATATATATACATATGTATATATTCTTTGACTACTTAACTTCCAAAGTGGAGCACATTCTGACTCGCTTTCCTTTTACAGGGGTATCCATTTTTGGAGATTTCGATGTTCACCACCAGCTTTCGCTTGCCTCTCCCTTCACTGACCATCCTTTTGAACTAGTCTAAATTTAACTCTGCTATCCTCCACGACCTAGAGCAACTGGTGCAACACCCTTCTCGTATTTCTGACCGTCTTGGAGATACGCCCAACATTCTTGGCCTTTTTCTAACTTCTAATCCTTCTGCTTATGCTGTTGCCCTAACTTTTCCGTTGGGCTCCTCCGATCACAATCTCATATCTGTATCTTGTCTTATCGCTGCAATCCCTCCTCAGGATCTCTCGAAGCGGAGGTGCCTCTAGCGTTTTGCCTTTGCTAGTTGGGGGGACCTGAGGAGGTATTATGCTGATTTTTCTTGGAATTACTACCCTTTCTGTCTCTGTTTGCTGAGCGCATAACAGAGGTGATAGTGTCTGGCATGGAGGCGTACATTCCTCACTTTTCTCTCTACCTAAACCTTCCAAACCTTGGTTTAACACAGCTTGTTCTCGTGCTATACATGATAGAGAGGTGGCCCACAAAGGGTACTTAAGTCTTCCATCACCAGAATCTCATGCGCTTTATATTTATGTTCGGAATCATGCCAAATATGTTTCTCCAACCAACCAAAAACTCCTTCATTAATAGAAAGTGCCAAACTCTTTCAAGGTATAACTCCCCTCGTGACTTCTGGCATCTAGCCAAAAACATCTCCAATAACTTTGTTTCTTCATCTTTCCCTCCTTTATTTCAACCTGATGGCACCACTGCCATCTCATCTATTTCTAAAGCTGAACTCTTCTCTCAAACCTTTGCTAAAAACTCTACCTTGGATGATTCAGGGCTTGTTCCTATCGTCCAGCCTCTGACTTCTTCATGCTATCCATTAAAATCTTTCGCAGTGATGCTTTCCATGCCCTCCTTGGCCTAAACCCTCGCAAGGCTTATGGACCTGATGGACCTTATTGTTCTCCGAAACTGTGCCTCCGTGCTTACATCTTGCCTAGTCAAGCTCTTTCAATTCTGTCTATCTTTCCTTCTTGCTGGAAGTTTCCCTACATTCAGCCTGTTCCTAAAAAAGGCTGACCGTTCTAATCCCTCAAACTACCGTCCTATTGTTTTAATTTCCTGCCTATCTAAAGTTTTGAATCAATCCTCAACAGGAAGTTTCTTAAACATATGTCACTTCACAACCTTGTATCTGATCGCCAGTATGGGTTCCGTCAAGGCCGCTCCACTGATGATCTTCTGGCTTTCCTTACTGAGTCTCGGTCATA
>NC_087153.1:34720521-34745521 GCF_035594125.1 Scylla paramamosain | reverse complement strand
TTTTTTTTTTTTTTTTTTTTTTTTTTTCTGGAGACAAGTGAAAAGATAATGTGAAGAGTAATCTCATTTTGTGAGTGGCAATTAAACGATCTTTTTAAAGATTTTCAAGCCCATAGCCCTTCTTACAGAGAGAGAGAGAGAGAGAGAGAGAGAGAGAGAGAGAGAGAGAGAGAGAGAGAGAGAGCCGGACTTTCTTCGCAACGAAGAAAATTGGCACTTCTGAGTCTATTAAGAAATTTTCAAGGGTTCCCAAATCAAAACATCCTCGAACTTTCAAATTTCTCGATCAGATGGGAAGGTTTTATGTAATGATTTTTGTTTGATTAAGAAATTCATATTTTTACTGTAAACGAATGAGAAAAAAATATTTAAATGCATCAGTTTGGCACATGTGAGCTTATGGATTACTCAAGGTTTCCTAAGAAAACAAACACTCGGATCTTCAGATTTTTCGATCTTACGGGATAGTTCTTATATAACTATTTTTGCGTGGTAAAGAATTTTTTTCCGTATAAATGAGTGAGAAAGTATATTTTAATGCCTTACTGGCCTTGAAACCACCACCACCACCACCACTACCACCCGCACATTCCCGCGTTAGTGTCAGAGTCAGCTGAGTGGCGGCGGCGGGATCGGCGCGGCAAGCTTGCTTTTTATAACCTAAGTACACCCCACGACCCTCTGACAGCTTGGTAACTATGACGTGACACCTGCTCCTCCATTCCAGTAAGCATAGGTACGTTATTTAACTGAAGACAACAACAAGTACTGGTGAACTACTGCATCACTCGTTTTGTTAGTGTGAAATTTTACTCAGCACTTATTACCAGACTGCGTGGTGAAGGTTAAGGGCCAATGCTAGCAGTCACAAGGTTAATAGGTGCAGGCCCACACCCATAGGCCTTCCCCCAGTGCGCTGCCCGGTGGTGCACGTCTGACATTACTGGGCAGGAGTGTGGCGGGTTTTTATGAGTGAGCATGACTTCCTAAGGGTGGAGCAGCACAGACCCGGCCTGGCTTAGGTAGGCGGTGGTGCTCAGGCCGCGCACTCGCCTTCCCAGTTGAGTGTCTGTGTGTGCTGGTGTGAGTGGCGTCTGGCTTTGGTGAGTAATGGGTATGTTTCTTTAGCTAATGTTTGTGATTTTGCAGTTCATGGAGCTGCCGTAAGACTGGTTTGACAGGAGGGATGGGAGCAGGTGGTGGTGTCTCAGAAGGATGCAGACCTATCATGCAGAATAATTTGGTGCTTGCAGTCCATAATAGTCTGTGTTTGAAAAAAAAAAATCATATGCAATAGTGCTGCATTCCTCTGAGATGTAAGTTCTAACCTCCAAGTACTCCCATCCATTTTCTCCCATTGCCCCAGAGCACCTCTTGGTCACTTACCTAGTTAGGGGGTACAGCCCCCAACTCTTCCCATGGCTCACTAACCTAACACCTTATATAGTCTCAGAGCAGTGTGGTCCTATTGCAAAGAATCATCACAAGTACACTTTTACCATGTTTTTTGATGTGGTAAGAATGAGTCACTTCAGTATACATCTGAAATGTTCAGTTTTCCCCGTATCTCCACCTCTCCAATGAACCTGGGGAACTTTGCAGGAAAACATGTTTTTAGTGGGAAGTGGAAACAAGTTTTTAGAACTAAAATCTAATCCAGGCATTATAACCTCTAAACCAAAACTGGGGGGTCTTGCCCCTGTCCTTAATCTTTCAAAAGTCATGGTAAAAATCATGCATCAATCTCATGGCCATGCAAGCTTAAGCATGTAAATACTGTAGATACTTCAGCCTTGGTCACGTAAGTGAAGGTCTATTTGAGACTTAAGCTAACCACATGTTATAACCATGTAACTATCCAGCTCTCTCCAAAATTATACTGAGTAAGTGCAAGGAACAATTACCTCCATGCCAGCTGCTGAGAATTCACCAAGCACAAATGTGCTCATAGTTAGGTCACAGGAGGAATATCACATAGCTGATTAAAGGATCTACACATGCAGTGAAGTTATAACATATCCACATAATCCTGACCTCAGCAATAGGTCATCATTCATGTATGTTTACAGTACAGGACTTGATACCAGACTGAAGTGGCTCAGCTCACAAGCTTAAATATTCTCTCTCTCTCTCTCTCTCTCTCTCTCTCTCTCTCTCTCTCTCTCTCTCTCTCTCTCTCTCTCTCTCTCTCTCTCTCTCTCTCTCTCTCTCTCTCTCTCTCTCTCTCTCTCTCTCTCTCTCTCTCTCTCTCTCTCTCTCTCTCTCTCTCTCTCTCTCTCTCATTCAGGGCTTTTCCAGAATAAAAGCTGACACCTGACCTGCTGTATCCTGTGGCTCACATGTGGCACAAATTGTGTATAGATAATTATGCAGACTTAAAGAAAAAAACTAGTAGCCCCAGGAGACAGTGACAGTTATCAACAGCCTCTTTGTCTTCACTATCTCGAAATATAAGTGAAAAAAATTAAACTTAATTTTATGCTGCTTAATAGCCCCTATTTCTGCTCACACTACATCCACTAGGAGGATAAGAATTTAGATGATTTTACCTTTAATTCATAAATTCTTTCAGTGGCATTGTGTTTGTTGGGGGAACAAGTCTGTCATGAGAGATTGTTCACTACACAGGGTTTACTTTGCATGTTTCTAAGTTTGGGCCATCATACAAATTGAGGCTGGTTTTCAGTATCACATAAAAGGCATCAGTGTGAACTGCATCAGGCTTCATGTTACAACTCAGGGTTTATATGCAACAATCTGTAATAGTGAGGTGCAAAATTCCCATGCATGTAAACTTTATCTTCATACATGTTCTTTGTGTATAATTGTGTTACTCAGGTTTCAGGTCATGATTCCATTCCACATTAGATTCTTTATTGTTTTTATTAAATTATTCATACAAATCTGATTCACATTTCCTTTGCAGATAATTAGATGTTGAGATATTTAATTCTTTTTGTAACACTATTGGGAAACCAATGTTCATTGGGTAGTAAGCTTCCAAGTATAGAATTAGAGATTCTGATCTCACAAAGAATTCACATATGTAGTTGAGCCTCATAAATGCCTAAGTGTTAGGGCTTGGAACACTTCAGATTTCTCTAAAAACACTGAGGTCTGTCTTGCTTGTTCATGAATCCTAAACCACAGTTAAAATTAAAAGGAAATTAAGGTTGGCATAATGTATTTTTAAAACAATAGTGAAATGCATTATAGGAAGAGCAAGACAGTGACTTGACCATCTTGAATCCACTGTTCAATTAAGCCATTAATCTCAGTATTAGTTTACCTGGTGGTAAACTCATGTTGGTGTAAGTTAAAAACTCTGCACTCTCTCACTGTATTATTAATGGCCGTGATGCCATATTGAGATCAGCAGGCTGGAAATAGAATGGGTAGTGATGTGGGGCTTCCTCAAATCAGAAATGAAGAGTTGTGTTATATCATCTGGGTCTTTAGTGTACTCTTGCAAAAGAAATGGATAATCAGAATGAAAATGTCAGTTGATGTTATGTGGACATAGATATACATGTGCAGTGATTATATTTCTGTGTAAGATATACATGTGCAGTGATTATATTTCTGTATAATGTTTTACAGATATGGTATAGTAATTACCTCTGCCTTCAACAACATTTAATTGCCACAGAATTATACCAATAAACTAGAGGAATAAGGTGTTTGAAATCTTTTCAATCACTAATCATTTTTCATTCTGCATATTGGCAATTAGTTATTTCTTGATTCCTGATTGTAGTCAAAAGAAAAGATGGAAATTAGTAACATTTGTAATGAAGTTTGTAGGGCTATAACTGTCAAGACTGACAAAACTTCACCTGTTCCTTGATAACATCACCTTGCTCAGAATGGTAATGAAATGTGTCCTTTGGGTGTCCTGTTTGGGGTCTAATCTTCAGTTGCTTACTCTCGTGGCTTAAATATTTAAATTTATTTCTTAGTGTTTCCAAACATGTGGCATCACATCAATGGTTCCTGTTGGAAGATAAAAAGAGATAATCCAAGACCGGAACTGAGAAACTGGCCAAGTAGAGCAGCGTTGTGTGACACAAGTGTGGGAATGTTGAATGTAGGTCAGCTGATGAGTTGAACCTTGCACATCTTTACACACCTGAGGCAGGGTGGGGCAGGGAGGCAACATGAGAACACCTGGAAGGGGGAAGAGGGAGACAGACTGTTTTTATTTTAATAGATTTTCACTAGTATTACTATGCTAAGTATTTGTAATATATACTAAATCCCTTTACTCTCTCTCTCTCTCTCTCTCTCTCTCTCTCTCTCTCTCTCTCTCTCTCTCTCTCTCTCTCTCTCTCTCTCTCTCTCTCTCTCTCTCTCTCTCTCTCTCTCTCTCTCTCTCTCTCTCTCTCTCTCTCTCTCTCTCTCTCTCTCTCTCTCTCTCTCTCTCTCTCTCTCTCTCTCTCTCTCTCTCTCTCTCTCTCTCTCTCTCTCTCTCTCTCTCTCTCTCTCTCTCTCTCTCAGGTGTTTAAAGAAAAGCAAGGTTGAACTCATTTGCTGACCTACATTCAGCACCTTTCATTACACTTGTAGAGAGAGATGTGAGGAGAGTTTGCTTATGGCAGTTAAATGTGTGTTGTGAGTGGCTGTGAGTCTCTCTCTCTCTCTCTCTCTCTCTCTCTCTCTCTCTCTCTCTCTCTCTCTCTCTCTCTCTCTCTCTCTCTCTCTCTCTCTCTCTCTCTCTCTCTCTCTCTCTGTACACTTGGTTTCATTTTAGAGACAGTGCAGTGATATAAAGAGAGAAAGAAGGTTAAAACTGAACAGTGCAATTCCTTTGAAAGACATTACCTTAAAAGTGACAGCAGCCATGATATTAACTGAAATAATCCCTGAGCTTACAAAATATATTATGGAGAGGAGAGGAATAAGGCAGAAATGAGGGTGTGGTAGTGAGCCTTGATGGGAAGAAAAAAAAAGACTTGTTCATGGCATCAGACAATGAAGGTAACAGAGAGAGAGAGAGAGAGAGAGAGAGAGAGAGGAGGGGGAATAAATATCACTAACCTGGAGCTAGAATCTAATGAGTTCCTTGCTATATTTGTCTCAGGAGTGGTAGTCATGTTTATTATATGAGTTTATGATGTAGCTCTGTGCCTGGAGCTTGTTCCTCCTGTTGACATGGTTGAGAAGATGAGAGAGGGAGACTTTATTGTTTATGTATACATGTTGACCACTTTCCTTCCTCTTGTATCTTGGCATGATGCAGTGTGTGTGTGTGTGTGTGCAAAAAATATCAGGAAATTGGAAAGTAAACAAAAATAGCAACTAAGATAGTGCCATAGATAGAAAATCCAATATATTGTGAAAAATTAAAGGAAGTGTATAAACAAACAGTCTTAGGAAGAAAGATGAAACATAATTACAGTGTATGAATTAATAAATGGACTGGAAAAATATAGAAGAGATTATTTGAAGAACACAAAGAGGCTGGATATTTGAGACAGCAGAAATAAATAAGGAAAATAAAGGTATCTGAATAACAAAATAGAACAGCTTTACCATGGAAGTAAGATGATAGAGGTGAGAATTGTATGTACATCAAGAGTTGGACAAAGATGAAGAGAATTGTTATGTTATGTTATGTTATGAAGAGAAATGTTAAATTGATAGTTAAATTGTATAGCTCATATTCTCTGTATATGGTACCATTAGATAAAAATATGTATAGGTGCGTGTCTGATAGTTAAATTGTTTGTCTGTGATGTGATAGTTTATTTCTAGGAAAGAAAATCCCAAAAATTATAGTGAAAAGTAGAAAGGAAAACTGTAGAAACAAAAAATCTAATTCAGTAATAATAATACTGAAAAATGGAAAGGAAAATTATAGAGCTGAAAATAAGGCAAAGAAAAGAGGAATATCAGGAATGGCAAGAAGAGATAAAATTCCCAAGAATGTTTATTGTATGATTTTATTTATTTTATTTTTTTATTTTTATTTATTTATTTATTTACTTATTTATTTATTTACTTATTTATTTATTTGTGTGTGTGTGTGTGTGTGTGTGTGTGTGTGTGTGTGTGTGTGTGTTATCCAGGGTCAGTTGTAGAGAGGGCAGAGAGAGCAGTGCCACCAAGTTTTTGCTTTTGCCTCCATTGTTTATAATTAAATATGTAAATTAGTTCTATATTGCGTACTTATGATGTACATGTTAGACACATTGCATGCTTATCATGAACTCTGAATATAGTAATTATTATTATCATTAATCATTTTGTGTAATGGCTTCTGGAGAGTTGTGTAGTGTATGAAGAAAGTGTCACATGTTGTTGCTGCCCATCCACCAAGACCAGTTTGCTAGCTCTCTCTCTCTCTCTCTCTCTCTCTCTCTCTCTCTCTCTCTCTCTCTCTCTCTCTCTCTCTCTCTCTCTCTCTCTCTCTCTCTCTCTCTCTCTCTCTCTCTCTCTCTCTCTCTCTCTCTCTCTCTCTCTCTCTCTCTCTCTCTCTCTCATCTTATCTCATCCTGATTAATAAGCTGTCTAAGAAAAAGATCACTTACTTAAGCAAGCATTGTAGAATATTAGGGTGATTTTTTATCCTCACACCAATTACCAAATACCAAGCTTTATAAGTACCTTTATTTGTTTAAAAGCGCAGTTATGAAGTAAGTACTGTGTACTCTCACACTTCTTCCTTATTGCAGACATGTTGCATCTCAGGAAAACCCATAAAGGAGAAATCAGGGCCAGAGGTGATTTTGGAGTCAGAAAGTGAAGAAGTGGAGGCTGGTGAGCTTATACTTCCAGTCTCTCTCTCATTCATTCACTGCCCAGACCACAATTATTTCTACCATTTTCTGAATCATCAGCTGCCAGCCCTCCCACTTGCCTGTTTGTTCCATCAAGTGTTTCCCACTCTTGGCTCTGAAAGGTGTGATGCATGCCAGACTCTCCTGAGGAAGAATAATGACTCTCATAAAAGAAAAAGGCTTAGAAAATCAAGATTAAGGTCTCATGGTCTCTGCAGCATTCCACAGGAAACAAGGAATGTTTGTGCCTCAGGAGCCGGATGTCACAGAAAGGAGAGATGCCACAGAGATATCGGTGGGACTGAACTCTTCCTCAGCACACCTGTCACATCCTTGCACAGCTCAGATACAGAAGGGCAGCTGACTGGTGGCTCAGATTGTGAGGTGTGTTTATAACAGAGGTATTTGCTCTTCTGTTTTTATGTGACAGGCATTGTTCTTGTTTGTTACATGAGAATGTGTACATAACATGATCCTCTTCATTTAAAAGGCATCTGTTGTCTTACCAATCATTGCATTTACAACCTCTCCTCAACTTGGTTGTATGCAGCATAGTTTTTTTTTGTTAATACTATCAAGGCCTTTAAAGATATCAGTATATCTTGAGGTACATAATTTGTTGAGAGAAAGAGAGAGAACAGTTTCTTGTGAAGGAAAAAGGATAGATTTTGACTTAATCATTGTTTTCTTTTACAGGTAGCAGCACCAGCAGCAGCAATGACAACAGTGGAGGGAATAGAGGTGGTGCGGGAGATTGGGCGTGGAAACTATGGCTCAGTGTGGCTGGTGACGCAATCCGGCTCCTGCAGGAACTTGGTGCTCAAATGTGTGAGTGTGTGACAGTTCTGGAAGAGGAGGGGAGGGGAGGGGAAGACCAGGTGTGAGGGTAAGAAGGAATTAGAGTTTATAATTATGAAAGTCAGTTAACTGAAGACCAATAATGAATGTGTATGAGAAGAGTAATCAAGGGTGACTTTCATGCAGCATTATTAGAAAAAATCAGGAAAAGTTATGGAATTGTTCTTAGAATTTGGAAGAAAATCTTGGTTTTGTGCCTTGGGTATAACTTAGGCTGTGTTATTATTGGCAAGTTCCATGTTTGAAGGATCAGCCTTTGTCCTGTTGATGTCCATTATGCCACTGTGGTGTAAGACTTGCCTGTGAAACCTTGTGGATTAGTTTATTTCTCAGGATTGTCGTGGACCATATTCTGAGTACAAGCCTATACAGCATTTTTGTGTAAAAAATGGTACTTGACTTTCTGCTTTAAATTGTTTAGTACACATCACCTAATTATTTTCATTCACACTTCACACAGGTTAACTGGTGATCTGTGTATTCTTGTAATTCCATTGATAGTTTTAGCCTTGAGAGTCCTCTGGTTGCTCATTCCTTCAACCATCACTCACAATACACCTGCCACAAAGATATACTAGTGCAAATACAGAAATTTACCTGAAGCAAAACATTGAGGAATGATCCCCTGTAATTTTGTTTCTTACTGCAGTAAGTCGAATATTTAATCTACATATATGTGTGCCTGCTTATGACTCATTCCTAAATGAATATAGCATCTTGAAAGACCAGGCTTTACATATAGCTGACACAGGTGGATATTTTCTGGTATAGATGCAAGAAAACTTACTGATAAATAAGTTATATGAGTGTAGTGGCCATGCAGTCATCAGTCATGAAGTTGTTAACTACAGCTTGGAAACTGCCACAAAATATTACATCAGAGCAGAGTGTTCAATGATGGCAGATGAAGGGAAATGTCTGAGGTCAGGAATTATCTCATTAAGAAAACTAGACTTCATAAGGTCATCTGACTGAATTAGTTTTGTCATCCACCATGAAAGGTGTCTTCTGGTGTTGTGTCAGGGGGCAGTTTCTTAGTCCCAGCCAGCAGTTTCATGACTAGTTGTTTGGCTTAAGTAGTATCTTTATGGGGACTTGTTCTTGCTTTGACACAAAAATCCTTGTCTTTTGCTAGTTTTTGCTACTTTATCTTAGAAAACTTGTAACTTAATGGTGGGATTTTCAATGCTTGATCTCTTGTTAGTGAAGAACATTGGTGTTTTTTTGGCTGCTACATTCATTTAAGAGAGCCAAGAGTATGGCTGGATACAAACAACAAAAATATTTTACTCAGTGAAAATGGCTTTGCACTGCCTTTCTGATTTGTGGCCTTTCCAGGTGGATCTAACTCATTGCAGTGCAGCGGAGGTGGAGGCTGCCAGGCAGGAAGTCCGTATTCTGGCAGGACTGAGGCATCCAAATATAGTCTCATATAAGGTGGGTCATTCAGTGGACCATTTATCCTGTACAATGTAGGAGATGGTGTTGTGGTAATTGCAACTAAGAAAGTAAGGAATCTGAATAAGCATGCATGACATGCATGTTGTGTCAATGTATCAAGAGGTGAAAGGAATATGCTGAAGAAGGATTTGCATCCTAAATTAAACAGAGGTGCACAGGAATGGTTTTAAGCACTAACAAAACTACAGTACTTCCTTTCACTGTTTCCTTCCCAAGTAAACACAGACCCAGCATCAACTATGCCCCATTACTTGAGTAAACAAAAGCCAGCTGTGTCAGTCTCTCATAAGTGCTGCAGACACAGAAAAGAGGCAACAGACACAGTTAAGAAATAGAGGGAGACTAAAGAAAAGAAAGAGCTTGGTATGTTGACAACATTGTGGGATGGATGGAATTACATTAATGTCCTTTGTAAAGACAGTAATAACCAAACACAGTAGCATGCATTAACTCAGGCAGATTTGGGATACTGTAAATCCTCCACTTTTAAGCCAAATTTTGGATAGAAGAAATGCTCAGCCAACCAACCATGCTTCCATTTAGCAAAATAATAGTTGATAAATGCAGTGACCAGACAAACACTTGATGTGAATAGTGTACACATTGAAGATAGATTGTGATGAATATGATTGTTGGACAATGTTATTAGTATATTCTAAAAATCTTACGTCTAATGAATAAAGCCTGCAGGTCTTGAGCTATTCGTGTGCACTCTGAAACACAGAAGCAAAAGACTGTGACCATAGATCCAGATGACCACTAGGTAGCTTGCCACATGTGGATTATGATTAGTACATTAATATAATGTTGATTATATGATGTCTATGATGATTGTATTATCCTCCCTGTTACTTTAATGCTAGATGTATAACCAGGAATACAGTGACCCCAAAATGACCTTGGTACCTGACAGTCTTTATAGTCCTTAGGTCTAAGAAGCTGTCCTTGTGGTCTCCCAGTCATTGGTTGAATTCCCCAACCCAGCAAAGGCCTCTCTGCTAAAGGTTTATCCCACCTTCAGATCAATTTCTTAGTGTTTCTATGGAGTAGCCCAAGAGAGGCATTGTATAGATGTATTCATTATAGATT
Source organism: Scylla paramamosain (assembly GCF_035594125.1). Lineage (NCBI taxonomy): Eukaryota > Metazoa > Arthropoda > Malacostraca > Decapoda > Portunidae > Scylla > Scylla paramamosain. The sequence continues at coordinate 34,735,334 of NC_087153.1, read as the reverse complement.
TTGTCTCGTGCCTTTACTCCTGCAGTAGTTTTTGACAGTGTTATTTCTTCAGGGATCCTTTGAGGTGGGTCGACGGCTGAATCTTTTGATGGGTTACTGTGCAGGGGGAGACATGGCTTCCCTAATCAAGCGGCAGCGCGGACACCTGTTTCCTGAAGTGAAGATAGTACGGTGGCTTATCCAGATCACAATGGCACTGCAGGTAGGTGGAACAGAATGATCTTTAGGAAAAGGCAGGAGATATTCCCTTGGTGGTGAGATGGTGGTAGCTCTGTAAAGGGAGCTTTTTTTAAAGCTGGTGATCATAATTTACATCACATACAGAGGAACATAATAAGATATGAGAGCTAGAGATGACCACAATATGGTGGCTTACCACCTATCATTTATACAAATATAATGTTGATTGTTCTGCTTATCCCTGCACCTTAAGTTGCCTTTGTGATCTTTTTTTTACCAGGCTGATATAAAGGGGCAGTTTACACAAAGCTCTTAGGCCCTGTCAATATGGGTGAGCTTTGCTCAGTAAACTGTCTCTTTGCAGGCTAAGCCTGTCATACACATTTTATGCTGCTGTCCAGATGATGTTGGTTAGTCAGCCAGAGCCTGGCAGTGAGTGATGTACAACATGGATTGTAGGCCCCACAAGAAGAAAATAGCGCTATGTATTGTTATAGTAATAGAAAAAAATGAGAAGGCAGATATCATGTGAATGGCTACAAAGAAGCGAAGAATGAGGAAGTCATGTGACAATACTGTGAAAATTGAAACCTGGACAAGAAGTAGATTTCATAAACTACATGAGAATATTCCAGAGACCAATGTTCTTCGGATGTGTCTGTTGGTTGATGGTGGAGTGGGAGAACTGATAGCTCGTGAGTACTGACATAAAATGTAAGTGTGTCTGGCAGCACCTTAATTCCAAACCCACTGCTTGACCTTGACAACCAGCAGGCAGAGCCTTGATAACCTTGATAATTCACTAAGCATTAGTTTTTTCTCCATTTCTGACCTCACACCAAGTGAAATGTGTCTGTGTGGACAGGGTCTTACACACACACACACACACACACACATTCCCCAAGACTAAATTAAAACCATTCTTAGCCCTGAGATCTATATAGGTGGAGAGGACAGACCCTCATCAGCTATCCTTGCATGTGGTTCATTTGCAGACATACTTGGGCTCTCTTTGTATTAGGGTCAGGCATCAGAACTACTTTACTGCTGCTACATTATGTGAGGCTCATCCCCTCTCCCACATCAGACATGAACATCAGACCAGGAATGGGCAAACATTCATTGGGTAGAGGCCACATCATTATCCATCTGTGACTAGTTTCCACCCAGCTTTATCATGCAGAACTATTCTTTCTTGCTTCAGACATCCTTCTTTTACATCTGATTTTTTCTTCACACCATCCACTCATCCCATTCATGGTTTTCTTCTTGGTCTTATGTGAGTTATTCTCATGACTAAAGGCTCAGTCCATTCTCCCTACATGCTCAGACCATTATAACACTCACTGCCCTCCCTCCATGAGGACATTCTTAAATTAAACCTTTCTGTCAAGGAAGGGCTTCCAGGTAAAGAGCCTTTTTGCTCCAAACACTGTCCAGCCTTAGAAGAAAAAATTAGGACAAAATTATGATAATCATGATAGTCTTCCTTCATGTCATTCATATTATAAGTGATACAATACATTATAGCATTGTGTTACTTAAGGGTGGCAGGTTGACCATTGTCATAAGGAGGCATTGATATCTTCTCACTTTTCTACAGTTGTTGATAAAGCATAAGGAACTTATTTACAATCATTAAAAGTGGTGCCATTTTGGTAACAGTTGCCTACAAGCAGCTTGAAGAAATTTCAGCATTGCTCATAAATTTTAGAGATTTAGCCTAAAGAAAGCAGAATGGGTATGATAATGTTAATTATTCTTTAATTTTCTGTGCAGGTGTGTTATCTTCCTCATCCCCTTGTCATCAGCTTAGCTTCCTTTCTATACATGTAGAAAATGCATATCAGGAATCATTTATCATTATCCTCCTTCACACACAGTACCTGCACAATCGACGCATCCTCCACCGTGACCTCAAGACACGCAACATCTTCCTGACACGCTCTGGACTCATCAAGCTTGGGGACTTCGGCATCGCACGCATCCTTGGTTCCTCACATGACATGGCCACTACCCTTGTTGGCACACCTTACTACATGGTGCCCAGTCTTCCTCCCTTCATTCACTCTCTTTCTCTTTTCACCTCATTTTTACTGAGAATGTTCCCTAAGGGGCCACAATTCACTCAAAATTGATGCATAAGTAGTGCCCCAAATTGTTTTTGAGAGTACTACAGGCTTGAACTGTTTGTGTATATTTAGAAAGTGAAGACAAAGAAATCAGTCCCATTGCTGTTCATTTCAATAAAGCATTGCATTGGCAGAGTCCTGAACTGTTTGCTGGCCTGCCATACAACCACAAGTCAGATGTGTGGGCACTTGGTTGCTGCCTCTATGAGCTGACAACTCTCAAGCATGCCTTCCCTGCTCGAGACATCCCTGGCCTTATCTCCAAGATTTCTAAGGGCAAGGCAAGTAGTGGTGTGTGTGTTTACTGTATTTGTGTATGAATTTTTCAGGCACATGATTTTAGGGTCAGTCATTATGATTGGCATTTTAAAAGGTAGGATTCACATTTACTCAGAATAACCTTTTTCATCTTGTAGGAACTCCCCAAGCTTTCCAAATTATATAGGTTGTGAGACTCCCCTGTCCAGTCCTCTATTGGTACATCTGCTACTAAGCTATTATTGTTCATTTAATGCATGAGAAGAGAAGAGTGGTCTAAGTACCTTTTCTATGCATGCTTGCTCTGTGCTTGCTTGCTCTTCCTCATCTTCCTTACAAAACCACTAATTTTCATTGAAATTTTCTTTTATTACCAAACTTCATATACTTTCCCTTTACTTCCTCTTATCAACTCCTCTTCCTTTGCATACTTTAATTTTTCCCTTGGCATGTTCTTTTTGAAATTTTTTTATTTTGTATGCCTTGTCTTCTCTTTTATAACATTGTTCATCTCAGCATGTTCTTCTCCTTCATCTACCTCCAAGTCTCCTGTGCCCACCCACTAATGCTGTTACAGTAATTCAGGGCTGACTTCATTTTCAGAGTGAGGGCCGGATGAGAATATCATGAGCACCCCACAGGCCTGAGTGAAAATGAGACCACAAAAGTGACTTATTACAAGAATTTTATTTGAAAACATACAGATCATTGAAATGGCTGGTGCTGTTTGTCATGAAGAGTTGAGTGTCTGGCTTGATGGATAATGTGGATAACAGAAGGATACTAGAAGGGACAACGAGATCATGGAAGAAAGACAGTGGAAAGGAGGTACAGAACTTCATCTTCAATTCATCATACCATTGCAGCTCAACCAATTCCATCTGCAACTGGGTAGGGGTGTCATCCACTGGGAATTCAAAGAGGGCGGTGAACAGCTTGAATTCCACAGCCAGTGATCTGACCTCTGCATAACAGCAGGTAAATCCCTCCTGCAGAGAAGCAACAGCACTGACTCAAGTGTCCAGATCCATGTCTTCAGGAGAACAAGCAGCAAGGCAAGGAAAATCCATAAATTGACCACCAGTCAACTGAACCTCCCACAAATGCAGTTTAACCTCAAAGGCAGTAATATAAACATACATGTCTGTCATGAGGTTATTTTTGTCTTGCAACTTCATGTTGTGAGCACTAAGGAGAATAGTTATATCTGTCATTAGGGCCAGACAAGCAAGCCATCGCAGGTTGGAGAAGTAATCAGCTGGGGAAGGTTCTTCTGTTAGAGGAAGGTCCTGATCTCTTATAGCAGGTCATACACACGGGATAATGTGGCCCCACAACTCAGCCAACAGATCTCACTGAAATAGGGCAGGTCGCCATAGTGTGCATTGATCTCGTCTATCACTGCCTGGAACTGGCAATGATTAAAGCTATGAGAAGGGATGGAGTTGATGATCATCACAACAGACATGACATCACCAAGGTTGGCAGACTTGGTGGACAGTGCCTCTTGGTGGCAAACACATAAGAATGTATTCTTAAGAAAATGGACAGTGCCTCTTGGTGGTGAACACATAAGAATGTATTCTTAAGAAAATAAGAGAAGCTACAAGAAACCATCAGGCCTACCCATGGCAGTCCCTGTATGAAATATACCTACCTACTTACACTTATCGTTCCCATCTTGGAATGGAATGCAGTGCACCTTCTGGATGGGTTGGGTGTGTCCTGCTGTTTCACAATGGCACTTTAGCAGCGAACCAACACCTTTCTTTTCTATCATTGCTGGGGCACCATTGGTTATCACCCACACAAGATGAGAGAGGTCAAGGGAGTATTGTTTAACATACTGGAGCACAACATCAAAGATGTCTCATCCTCAGGTTGTGCGATGCATTGGGAAAAGTTGGAGAAACTCCTCACACACCTGGAGGTCAGTGGTGACCCCATGGATGAACATGGCCAACTGGGCTGTGTCTTTTGTGTCAGTGCTTTTGTTAAGAGCAAGAGAGAAGGTAACCAGGGTCAAGCAGCAGGTCTTTAGTGAGTTGTGCATGTTGTCTGACATCTTAATGCAATGACGAATGGTGAATTATGAAAGGCTCACTTTCTTGAAAGCAGAATGCTGCTGTGGACAGATGGAATCCACCACAGCCACAAGACACTCCTTGATGAAGTCCTTGTCTGAGAATGGGTTCATCCAGTGAGCAATGAGGCGGGAGACTTTGTAACTGGTATGTGTCATCTTGTCTGCCTCAGCATTCTGCTTGCAGAAGAGTGAAGTGCATTTTTCCAGGTTGCCTGTCAGTTTAGTGATGGTGTCTTACCTCTCGACAGCAGATACTGATGTGTAGTTCAATGTTCAGTGCTCTATGTCCCAGTGGCAGCACTTGTTGAACTCTTTGAAGATGGCTACAGACTTGAGACAGACGAGGCATTGAACCTTTCCAAAATGCTTGATGAAGAAATACTTCTCCCTCCACTCAGGATTGAGGACATGACACTCGAGATCCACTTTGCTCTTCTTTGCAGACATGATGACCTGAATGTGAAAACTGCCATGAAGTCCCTGCCATAGTGGGTATGGAAAATTATGGCAAGTTGTATGAGCTAGTGGGTTAAAATTTTTATCAACATATCTATTAGTTTGAATAGTACTGTGTATAATATAATATAAAAAGCAAAGACAGTTTGAAAAGTTTGAATAGTACTGTGAATAATATAATATAAAAAGCAAAGACAATTTGAAAAGTTTGAATAGTACTGTGTATAATATAATATAAAAAGCAAAGACAATTTGAAAAGTACTATGTATAATAAATGCAACGAAAAGCAAAGACAATAAATAAGAAACAAACTTTTTGTGCAGTGTTGCCATGCCGTAAAGATACCCCAAACTCCTATCAAAGCAGCTTCACCGGTTATTAAGGATGGTGGGCCGGCTGCTATGCTTTCAAGGGCTGTATTAGGCCCACAGGCTGGAGGTTGCCTGCCCCTGCTGTAATTGCTATGCCTTTTAACACATAATTTTTGTGTTTGATCCCTCTACATCTGTCATTATAGCTATTACTCATGCATACCTTTCTCCTGTACTCTCTGACCTTCTTACCATACATCCTTTTACTTGGTAACATATGACTCACCTTTCTTCTTATCATGTTGCCATTTTCTTAAGTGGTTTGATCCTTTCTACATTTCTCTCCTTATCTTGGCATCCAATACATTTTTCTTAATCTCTTTCAGTAGCACATAATTAGATTGTCAGACTCTTGCTCATCACTGTCATTCCTCTTCTACATTATCTATGGATCAATTTATGCTGGAAGTTTCCCCCTCATTTTATGTGTGGTTTCAGATTGTTGGCCTGGATGAGCAGTACAGTGATGACCTGAGGCATCTGGTGCTGAGCCTCATGACCCGCAGCCCTGAGCACCGTCTTTCAGCATCACAGATATTGCGCCTTCCATACATCAGGCAGCACATGTCTCTGTTCCTCAAGGACACTAGTGATAATGCTAAAGAGATGAATGGATCTGAACAACTATCCATGGAAAAGAAAATATTGCCTGATGTCTTGCAGGATTCAGGAATGAGTGGTGTACAGCCATCATCTGAAAGCAAGCAGCCTGCTATTACTGCTCATGAACATGTTGCTCAGCACAAGCACTTGGTGGCAAGAAGGTGCTGTGAGATTGTCCCAAGTGAGTTTGAATCATTGCAAATTGCTGGTGATAAGATAAAACTGGATGAACGGGACCGAAGTGAAAAAAAACCAAGTGGCATCAAGGAGTGCCACTGTTCTCGCAAGGAGAAGTTGCAGCAGCATCCCTGCAATAGTGGCCACTTGCATTCTCAGTCTCGTGCTCGGCGACGTGACAGTAGAGAGCTGGAGGGAAGTGGGGACAGTTTCCAGGATCATTTGAGTCCCTCTGTAGTCTCCTCACTCACGAGCCATAAGGCCCCTACACCACCTCATTCCTCCCTATCAGCTCGAGAGAGGAGGCGACAGCAGAGGAGAGGTGAGACTGAGAATGGCAAGTCTTCCACGTCTGGTCATGGACACCAAGGAGAAAAAGGTGACTCAGAAAGCAGTAGTTCACTGTCCCCAATTGAGGATTCTGATGAATACAGTAACTCAGACACCAGCACTGCTACACCCCCTCGAGATTATGAAGAGGATTTCCTTCAGAGTCTAAGCTCAACACTTACAGAAACTGGTAGCCCAAGTGAAGGTGAAAGTGAGCAGACAGAGGAGGATAACATGGGACATCTGGAAGTAACAATTTCCAAGCTGGAAGACTATCTGGTTGCCAAGATGGGGAAGGTGCAAGGCAGGTTAGTTATAAATGTGTTGAAAGAGGAAGATGATGATGACGTGGTTGAAGGAAACTGGGAGGCACGATTAAGGGAGGTGGAACAGTTGGTTGGAAGTAAACTGGATGCTGATGTTGCTACCACTGCCTGGCACCTCCACCTTTGTTATGTCCTGCAACACACCTGAGAAAGGAAAGTAAGTGCCTTGGTACTAAAATGTCTGTGATCCATTATAAATTTAAGCTACTTTTGGCTCCAAAAGTATGATGAAAGTATCTTCATTTACATGATAATAGCAATGGTATGTGGGATGCTGTACAACTGGCATCTTTTCATCATTCAATTCTGAGTTGATGCATTTCAGGACAAAGCTCACCAAGAAAAAATTGTTAGATCTGTATTTCTCGGGTTACTGCCTTGTAAGGAAGGGATTGTCCCAACTTGCCATCTCATATTATAACATTAAGAAATTTTATAACATGGTCTGCACTTCTTGTAACATATTACCTGTAGCTTTAATAGCTTCATCAGCCTAACTATGTAAGAGCTTCCATCATTATTTAAAATACTCAATATGCCCCATTTTAGAACTTTCATCATGACATAGATAATTCTGGTTTTAAAGAGTGATTTTATGCCTGGTTGCTCCTCTCTAGTCTTTTCTCTAAACTCTAATATTTTTTCATCATCTTTAATATATATTAGAGTTATGCAGCCAATCAATCAATGATTGTTATTCTGCCAAATGTAGAGAGCTCTTTCCTTCATACTACTTTTAATCTTGTGTTTATGAAGTAGAGGTTTGGCATAATATTCACAATGTTCACTAGATATATTAGTATAGTGTAAAATGCAATGTGAATATTGAGTTTGCTGTTTTCTCAAAAATCCATGTGACCTCAAAACTCATGGCACTAATTTTATAGTGGTAAAATTAAAAATGTGTTCTAGTGCTTCAGTATGCCAGTAGTAACTATACAAACTAATTTTAAAACATGTTTAACAATGTTGTCATGGCCATGTGTTCAGGCTGCCTAGTGTTCAAGCAGGATCATTTGATTTCACTTGCATGTGTAGAGTCATACTCTCCCATTTGCACCACTCACCATTCCTTTGGCCCTGTCATGGTAGCAGTATAGTAGTAGTAGTATGCACAGCCATGCCACTGCCTGGAAGTGTTGCCAGAGTACTGCAGTGAGTACAAACTGCAAAGATAAATCTGCACCAAGAAACTATTCACTCATCTCTTGTTACACTCCATCACCTTTTGCCTGATTGGCTGTTGACATCAGGAGTATATCAGTGAGATGTACCTACCAAATATATATGATTGGGATTATTCAATGAGCTCCATGATTAAAACTCATAATTATATGATGGTACTCCCTTTACCAGTTATTAAGACTCGCTGAGAAACAAAGCGTAATTTGCAGGAACTCACTAGATGGAGAGTGGGCTATTATTTCATAAATAGCTTATTCACAGACACAAACCTACCTTGTATAGTAAATTTACACGTTCAAATTCCTTAAATATTAATTACAAAGAACTTGTTGGTTTGGATATGCTGCCTATTCCTAACAGTCCACACTTGCTTGATGACCTGCTGCAAATTTTACTTTTACTGTGTATATTAGTAAATATTGTTGACTGGTACTTAAATTTAGTGTTTTTAATAATGGAACTTGTTGAATAATCCTGTCATGTCTATTTGGTAGGTACATCTTGCTGATATACTTCCCTACATCATCAGCAGTTAATCAGGCAAAACGGGGCAGAAGAAGTGCCTTCTTGGTACAAATTTCCCTTCATAATTTAAACAGACAGTACTCCTTTCATGCTCTTCCCGACATAAACTTGGAGGGACAGGAGGCCTAGTAGTGGTGTATGCTTTGTGTGGAAAGGAGAGTCTCCTTGATGGGAGTTTCTGAAGAGAAGTGTAGGCATTTGTGCTTTCATAGATATAGTTCAATTTCATTATCAGCAAGCCAAGCTGATCTAGAAGTCCTGCGCTGGCCCTTTGGTGGGACAGCTCATAGTGCATCCATAACGGCCCAGTAAAATGTTTATTAGATATTTTCAATCAATTATCAGTTAGTCTTGCCATTTCCTGATTTTACAAAATATAAGGAAAACAATAAAGTACTGGTTGTCCATGATATTTGAAGAAATAGATTATTAACATTCACATAAATTCATCCATATGAATATCAACACATGCCACTGGTGTCATGACATAACATTGAATTTCTATAAATTCATGACATAACATATTGAATTTCTATAAATGTCAGTTTGCACAGTTTTTCTGAAGGTTTAATATTTTGTTTCCCAAGTATTTTTGGAAATCACTTTAGGGCAAGGTTGGCCAATAAGGTGATTAAAAATGTTAAAGATGCTGGGTTAGCGACAAGGCCATTAAGGATGAACCATCAGCCACCCATCAAATGGTCAGGGGCATGACTTCCTAGTTCAGGTTAGCCTGTAGAGACAAAAGTTATGACACACTTTGTCCTTTAACAATATGGTTAACCTTCAGTTTAGTTCCTACTCAGTACAATGTGCCTTTTAGCTGGTCTATTTTGCTGTGCCTAACTATTAACTGTTCTACACACTCCTGATAATGAGCCTGACTATTTTATGAATGCCCAAAACACCAACCTGGTAAATGGGGACAAGGGGCATAGCTACTACTAGTGACTGTATCTTGCTGTCACCACTACCTCCTCTACATGTTGCTATATTGAGAGTGGACAATGCCTAAAGGCCAGGCTGTACCACTCATGTCACTCTTAATCGCCATTCCTCAGCTGCCTTCTTGTTGGCATTACCACACTGGCACCATTGTCATTACTGTCCTTCCCTTAGGTAACAACAGTCAGTATCTTAAGAAAAGGTGATGTCCTAAAACTAAATCATATTGCCACACCAGGAGCACCTGGTGTGGCAGGTGTGACTGTATAGTCTTAGGTGTTCTTGTCATTAGATTGAGTTTGCTGGTGCAGTGCCTAAGGACATGAAAAATTTAAGATATGGCAAAATCATGAATTTTGAAATAATGCTAAGAACAAATGTAGTCTTAGCTCTTAATCTCACTCAAGTACAGTACTACAATGATAATGAATGTTGAAACGACTCAGGCAGTATTTCATGTTTTAGTATCACCAGTTAATTCTTGTAATTTGTCAGGTGTACTTGAAGACAGATGAACTATACTATTTTTATGATAATGGTAGTTATTATTATAGTGAAAAAATAGCTGGGCCAATTTTAATACTTTCATAATATATTTTACAATAATGAATAAATATGTAATATTTTTAGAAAATATTTTAAAATAATATATATCATAAAATAATGCTGTAAATAAAATGCTGTTTACATGAGAAAACAAATATGAGCATTGACCTGCCAAAGTTCCATGATGCCCATGATGGTCTCTTTTTTACCACTCCTTTAGTATGCAGTGGCAGTGCTTCACTATCATTCAACAATAGTACAATACATGTATACTGTGTAAAAATGTAAATTTCTTGACTGAGAATCAAGGAGAATAATCTCTGTGGTGTGTAGGAGAGGTGTGTGAGTGGATGTGTGTGTGTGTGTGTGTATGTGTAATAACTAACTTGTGTGTGTCCTTTGAGGCTGCTGCATGTTGGTGTTCTGCACATCACCAAACATCTCCCTGAAACAAAGACAAAACTGAAAATATTTATAGCTCAATAAAAATTTTTGTATGTATCCAAAATCCTCATTTTCTCTAACCCAAAAGCATCAGCTTTGTGTCAAGTCAACCTGTTTTGAATATTCCTAGGGCACACAATCCTGTTCTTGACATTGCCAACTGCTTACCAAATACACTGACTGCCTCATCTTGTACCATGTAATGAAAGGAGAAAAACATTGTTTCTGAACAAAGTGGAAAGGAAGCTTTGTCATTATAATGGGTGTGGAGAAGATGGGCTCTTGGGGGAAGCAAACAAATCTACACACACACTACCCCAAATGTATGGTGGCACATTACAAGATACAGGATGCCCAAAAACATAAAATAAAATAAAGCTTGTAGATTTAAATAAGAAAATTTATAAACCAAAACTTGCACTAAATCTGCAAATTGGTACAAAGGAACGTAAATGAAAATATTTTAAGTAAATTAATAAACAATAAACAAAAACAGCTCATGAACTGTCCACAAGTGTGTATTGGCCCTTTCACTCACATTCATTCTCTTACTAGATTTTTTTCATAATTTCAACTTTTCTCATTTCCTTATATATATATATATATATATATATATATATATATATATATATATATATATATATATATATATATATATATATATATATATATATATATATATATATATATATATATATATATATATATATATACACACACACACACACACACACACACACACACACACACGAGACCAACATCAGTAAAAGTTTATGGTTGAGACAAGCTGCCTATATGTAGCACACTCACAATTGCCCACAATTACAAGTATTCTATAAAAATATTATATCGTGTTGCCCTACAGAGAAACAAAAGATCTTCACAGACCACACTGCACTGTCACCTGAGTGCACTAAGGCAGATGAGGGGACTAAGGAGTACATACACTGTGGGCAGGATTGAATGAAAGCTGTAAGAAAAATTATACAATTTTTGTCTGACAGTGTGGAAGTGTGCGATATGGGAGAGATCAAGAGAAGCATTAGATTCCTTATAATTCAGTTCACTGGTCATGGTCTCAGTCCTGCATGTCAAATTCTCTTCCCGCTTCTTGAACCTGAACCACACAAGTACAAAATGCAGACCTAAACCACGCAACTGCAAACACTCCTGAACCACACACATACAGACACACCTTATCATGCCTGAACCTCGTAAGTATAAACACGCGTAAAGTTTTCCTGCAGTTCCGCCTGGCCAGGTAAGGCCTCGGCAGTCCCTGCAGGTTCCGGTGAAGGTCGAAGCCAAGGCCGCGGAGAGGCACTACTGAACACTGGGTGGTTGGCGCCGCAGAGTATGAGGGGCAGGTTCCCGAACGAGCGGCGCTGTGCAGCGACGCGCTGCTGCTGGCAACGTGTGCTGGCTTGCTGCATAAAGCGTTCTAGTATTATTGTAATGGGCTTCGTTTTTTTTTTTTTTTTTTTTACCAATGTCTCGTTTTTATAAATTCTTTCTTGTTGATTTTTCTTTTTATATTATTTTGTTTTCCCCCGACATCACCCGCAACACCTTTCCTGCTTAATAGAAGCAGATGCTCTTCCTGCTCAGTACTCGTATTTATACCCTTATCCTGCCAACATTTACTAAATCATCACACTTGTTTGTTCCGCGAGGGTATCCTCACCAGGCTCACCATGCCGCCACCGTGGCGGCCCGTACTGCTGGTGCTAGACATAGTTGTGCAGGAAAAGCAGCTTATTTAATGTGTTTTAGGATTAATGTGTTTTCCTAAAGGCCACGGTGCTCAGTACGATGGCAAGAAGAAAAAAAAATGAATGCAATTACCTTCTTTCATGGATTCGTGATTATTTCTAGATCAGATAATATTGACTGCGTTGTTACTGAAAAAATAAATAAATAATGTAACAACCATAAACATAAGACGTTTGTTTTCCTGCAAAACACGAATCGTCCGGGATAACTTGCTACAACATTTCAAGCCTCACTGTCATGAAGTTCCACAACAAGTTTTGCCTCCGCTAGACGAAGAAAGGAACACGAGACTTAATGGTAAATAGATAATGAAAACAAATGGTTTAGACTTTAGAGAATCAAATAATTCAGCAATGCAGATTTCAAATATTTAATTATCTTTAAAGTAATGTGATAATAGCTGGCTTTCTCCTTTGTTGTACCTACACTTATCCTCCTAACCCTCCTCTCCCCCACTTCCTCCCTCTCCCCCCCTCTCCCAACGGCTTCCCTTCTTCCTTCCCTGCCGGTGAAGACAAATAAACTAGTCTGAATCTTCAGTGATGTTTCGAGAAGGCTTATGTTGCTGCCATCTGGATCGATTATATTACTTACTATGAATTACCAGATTTAAGTGAATACTTTTGTTCTTTATTACCACACTGGTTGTCTTGTTTATCTTACTTTCCTTGCATTCATTATCTTTAAGTTAACGATCACGTTTGGAGAGCAGTTAGATTAAATTATTCTAGATGCATGCACTAACTGAATGTGCGACAAATTAATAGTGATCAAGTTGTACAAGCAGTTTGGCAGCTTGCACACCTTAAAACAGTAGCAATAGAAAAAAAAAAGAGACAAGGGGAAGCTGGTGCTCACGAGTCACGAAACGAAACCTATCAAACCGAAGTAGTGAAGAGGCGTTACTGCAGGGCTGCTAATGGCAACTATCACACTATACTAGCACGGTCTTCTATTCTTAACATATATCAAGGTTATGTAATGTAACAACCATGAACACAAGAAGACGTATATGTAAAATGGACATAACTAGATAATTATTAACGTGATATAGCTTTCTATTCTCTATCCGTACTATGCTATGCCAGAAATTATGAAGGTAATTAATATTGTTAAGGGAATGAAGTCACTCCTCTATATGGAGGAGAAATTCTACACTGAACATATACAGTAACATGGTGAGAGAGAGAGAGAGAGAGAGAGAGAGAGAGAGAGAGAGAGAGAGAGAGAGAGAGAGAGAGAGAGAGAGAGAGAGAGAGAGAGAGAGAACGTCCATAACTCCTAATAATATCCCAAGTCAGGCCTCGTCACCTACCTGAACAGTCATCCTTTGGTCGCCCTGGGAGCCTCTCACTTCGCCTCACCTCGCTCGCCCCTCGCAGCGGCGGACAGAGAGGCCGGTCGGCTGCTGCACGTCCAGCCACATCCCTCTCTGCAGTATTTGTGACGCCACTTCCGCCGCGTGGACTGGACTGGGTGTTCGGGCAGATGATCCGAAACGCCTCGACGTCAGTTCTGTGAACACAAAAATAGTGTTGCCAGTTATTACATGACTTTAGAGCCTGGCATCTCAGTATGCTCTTTCTTTCCGTTCTTTTTGTTGCTCGAAGCCAGTGCCCTTTCTTACTTGAAAAAAAAAAATAAATAAATGAATAAAAATAAATAAATAAATAAATAAAAAATGCAGGTGTTTCATTTAATTTTATTAAAGAATACTATGGCTTGTCAATCATGCTAGAATAGTCTTGTGCAACTTTTGAGTATAAATTAAAAGATTTAGACTCCAGTGTGAGCGAAAGGAATAATCGAGTGATTCAGTAATTAGTGCTTATTTTTTATTCTGCTCTAGTATCGTTGGAAATCACTCAAAGGAAGTTATGTTATGCTGCCATAACCAATTGAAGGGGGTTCAATACGAGAGCAATTTTCACACTTTACGGTCACGCATCGAGGCATCCGTGACCCGTGATGAATGTGTAACGAAGGGAACAAGAACAAATCTGCTGCTTCATCAGTTATAACTGTAATCATCTCAAGGAAAGGCTATAATTGATAAGGTTATCTAAAATATTTTGAGAACAAAAAGCCTGGTAAGTGGCAAGGTGCTGTTCTCTCTTTTTCCAGTCAGTGGCCCCGGCGAAAGCCTTTCTAGGCTAAACTTCATCCCGCTGTCAGATCAATTTCCCACAGCTTCAGTGAATAGCTATATGGAGCGGAGGACTTGACATAAATAATTATATTTTTTGATCTCCATTCATTTACTTTCTAAGCCTTGATAAGTAATTTTTTTTTTTTTTATAAGTAGAGAGAGGAAAAAAATAAATAAATAAAATTCGGAGTACCTTTACATCTTAAAGGAGTCCCTCCCTTAAGTGTACGTTTTCTTTCTTGTCAGTTCGATAATTTTCTTCTCTGTGGAATCCATTGAAAGTACTGCCCAAGGTACTACCTTACGTGTATGCTAAAGACGATTCA